>NC_088314.1:14959448-15119448 GCF_910592395.1 Lineus longissimus
TACCGTTGTGGCATATGACAAAAAATGGCTCGCTGGGGAATAACTCCTAGTTCAGGGTGAATCCTGACGAAGACTGGTCTTGTGAATTGTTGGCAAAATAAATTATCAAAGTTGTTGGTAACAGAAATTGTGAAAATGTTTTTAAGATGGTTTGCATATGCTTTGCTTGATATTTCATTGCTATTGTTTTGTTTTCAGTCCCCATATGAGAATGGTGTCTTCAAATTAGAGTTATATTTACCGCAGGAGTATCCAATGATGCCTCCAAAGGTTTATTTCAAAACTAAAATTTACCATCCAAATATTGATCGCCATGGCAGAATATGCCTTGATATATTAAAAGGTGAGCATTTTCCAGTGTGTGCTGTATGGATAGTTATCAAGTTCTAACACTTTGCACACATTTCCCCGTGTGTGCTGTATGGATAGTTATCAAGTTCTAACACTTTGCACACATTTCCCAGTGTGTGCTGTATGGATAGTTATCAAGTTCTAACACTTTGCACACATTTCCCAGTGTGTCCTGTATGGATAGTTATCAAGTTCTAACACTTTGCACACATCTTGGCAATCCTCAAACCAACCCTAGTCTCCAAACTTCTTCCCCAGGTTCAGTTGATTAAATTTGAATGATTCCTGTCAGTTGGTTTCCAAAGTTGTTGGTATTGTACGATCTTTATGCCCCCGCCAATGAGTAAAGCATTGCGGAGGCATTATGTTTTACCGATGTCCGTCAGGCGTCTGTAGACTTTTCGTTTCCGCTCATTTTAAGGAGAACGCTTTTAGCGATAACCACGATACTTTTTGGCTCACCGTAGGGGAGTCTATACAACACCGCAGTGTCCGTCGTCCGTCGTCGTCCGTCGTCGTCGTCGTCGTCCGTCGTATCCTAGTTCAAAAACAGTGGCACGTTTTTTAACCGCTAGGCCTATGAACTTAAAACTTTGTACACATGACCCCCTAGGTCAGATGACCCGTGACACTAAATTTCTGTCCGATCTGATTCTCTACTTGGCCACCAGGGGGCCAAATGTGGATATCTAAAAAGTGTGATATCTCGCTTATTAGTGACTTGTTTTCGATAAAACTTTTGTGGTAGGTACTCATAGCAAGGATACATCATATATCTTACGGGTTTTTAATTTGATCTACTTTTAAAGGTCGCAGAGGTCAAATGGCGTGAATTGGCCGTTTGAGTGTAACTATGGCACGTTTCTCAACCACCAAAGCTATGAGCTTGAAACTTGGTACATATAACCCCCTATATCAGATAACCTCTGGTGCTGAATTTCAGCCTGATCTGATTCTTGACTTTGCCACCAGGGGGCCAAAACAGAAAAGTAAGAAGTGCAATAGCCTGTTTATTAGCAAATTGTTTTTTGATGAAATTTTTATGGCAGGGACCCCTAGCAAGGTTACCTCAGATGTTGCACGATTTTTCGGATTTGACCTACTTTTTAAGGTCGCAGAGGTCAAATGGCGTAAATTTGCCGTTTGAGTGTAACTATGGCACGTTTCTCAACCGCAACAGTAATGAACTTGAAACTTTGAACAAATGACCCCCTAGGTCAGTTGACCTTTTACACTGAATTTTGGTTCGGTCTGATTATTGACTTGGCCACCAGGGGGCCCAAACTCAAAACTCAAAAAGTGTGATTTCTCGCTTATTACTGATTTGTTTTTGATAAAAGTTTCATAGTAGGTACTCCTAGCAAGGATACATCACATATCTTACGGGTTTTTGATTTGACCCACCTTTCAAGTTCACAGAGGTCAAAGTTGAAAACTTTACCGTTCTTGGTACGTTTTGTCGTTGTTCAATGTAAAGAGTTTTAATTTTGTGTAATGATGCATCTAAGAAGCCACTATTTGTATGCCAAGTTTCAGCCAGATCGGAATTCAAATATGGCCGAAATTGCATGTATTGTGGGTTTTTCCTCATATTGTGGCAATCCAAAGGTCGTGAGTTCAAACCCCGGTCAAGGACAGCCAAAAATATTTTTATTTTTCATCTTTTCCTTTTTTCTTTTCTGAGTTCTATCTTACATTTTCTTCATTTTTTGATTTATTTGGTGCCATAGATTTAATTAGGCGGCCATCTTGGAAATCGTTTTTTGCCGATTGCTGTAGTGAAACGAGTGATGAAATTGTTATGGTCGGGTGGATGTGTCTACATCACATATCACCCTGGTTTGTTATTTGACCTACCTGTCAGGGTCACTGAGGTCAAAGTTAAAAATATATTCACCATTGTCATACTGTAGCACTTTTTGTAACTGTCTACTAAAAATACTTACGGTGAGCACAATGGCCCCTGGCCGTTTCATTTTGTGGGTTGACCTTTACCAATGTCAGCACCATCACTCTCATCATGCTTGTTGTTGTTGCGTTTTCAGAAAAATGGAGTCCAGCTCTTCAGATGCGCACAGTTCTACTATCAATTGCTGCATTACTCAGTGCACCGAATCCCGATGATCCCCTAGAGAACACTGTAGCAGAGCAATGGAAAACTAATGAAGAACAAGCTATCAAAACTGGTAGGTAATCATTTCTATTAATATCACTCCATTAGAATGAATTGGTCGAGTTGAAGAAAGTTTGCCTGTAACACGTTGTTGGAAATCTTCACCGTACAATAATCGTACAATAATTGCAATTATTGGTTTCTGCATCAACACTGATATTGGCATGTCTCGGAGACAAAATGGCAACTGTTGATAGCTTAGAGGGCTTTCCTTGACAGAAAAGTATTAGTGCCAGAGAAACCTTTTGAGAGAATGCAGTTGGTTTTCATTTGGCTTTCGTTTGGTTTCACTCAATTCATACAATGTCACAGATAAGCATAGTTCTTCGTATTCAAGCAAAGACTTCCACAATTACAAGATACGGTTTCGTGCATCCATGAACCACAACTGAATTTATTTGGTTTGTTAAATTTATGTAAAATCCAAATTATACAGTAAGTCGTGAAATAATCGTGAGCATTTTATTTTTGCGAGGTCCTGAATGCACTGTCAATCCCAAACTTAAAAAGTGCAACCATTTCAACTGTTATGCATTAACAAATAAATTTCGGCAGCAAACACAGTATAGACTACTGTCGATTATTGGAAATGAACTAATTCGTCAGCTTGAAGCTTTGTGAACTGCAATAAAGGTGTTTTTGGTTGCAAGTAATGAATGATGCGAATTTTTGTTTTTGTTTTCAGCTAAAGAATGGACAAAGGAGTATGCAGCCAAAAAACAGCCCCCCTCTTGATGTAAGATATCAAGAAAAGTTTTTAAAATGTTTTTTAAATGGTAATTTTGTCTGAGAAAGTTAATTTGGGGTCCATGTGGGTACTGTACTTGGGAACTTTGCACTTAATTTTCTTTCTATGTGTGGTAAATGTATGGCATATCAGTGGGCGTTGTTTGCTATTCAAAACTGGCCCAATCTGATTCAGAGTTTCACCACTAGGGGGCATATCTAACTTATCAACCACCTCAACTCAATCTTTGGCCAAGGGGTATCAGTCATTCAGTGGGACTAGGCATGGTATTCTTTGAACAAAAACGGACCTCCTTATGAATGACATCAGATTTAATTGGCCAACTTGCTTTTGGTACTAACTTATGCAATTTCTTTCTTTTTTCAGTGAATTTCTTAGGAGACACCCTCTACAATTCTTATTCCTGTCTTGGAGCCCACGAAATGAACTGGAAAACCTACATTGTACACTGGAAAAAAGGCCGTTTTATCTTGACAAATATCATACAAGGAGGGGGCACAATTGAACATCATCAACATAAATCATCAAGTGCAAATTTTGTCAATATAAAAATAGTAAAAGATTGGAAGAATATATTTTTTGGAGTGATGTTGGATAATTACTGAAAGAGCTTACTCGTAAGATCATGGTGGCCCAACGTTAACTTCCTATACATAATCTGACATCATAACATAGAATGAGTACACAGACATGTACTGTGTATACAGCCACCTTCGATATAAATATAAATTGAGAGATTTTTTGTTTAATCTTTGTTGGGAAAATTCGCATGTTTTTGGACCTAACTGGGGAGTGACAAAGCAGGAACAAGTGTAAATTCTAATTTTAACCTCATAACCCTCTTCACAGACATTTGGATGAATGTTGGACAGTACAGTATCCTAGATTTGAATTGGCTGCCAGAGTCTGATAGTATCCTGATATAGAACAAAATTCATAACTAGATTTCTGTATTATGACTTAATTTGGTGGGTTTATCATTTCGTGTTTGTCATCTTGTGTCTTTAAAGGTGAAACTAACTTTATTGAAAAGGTTTTGTTGGAAGTCTTCCTTCCATATTTGCTGGTTTAGTTTTTGCAATCATAATTGATAACGCCTTCATGAAAACAGCAAAATATTTCAAACGGACTTGTTAGTGATTTTACAGCATACTGTAAATTGAAGAAATTTTTTTTTACAGTATAATGTAAAACATGCGAATCTTCGATTTTACAGTATACTGTAAAATGGATGCAACCGAGAATAACTAAAGACTAGTCTGTATTTATTTTGAGATAGATAAAATAAAGACTAGTCGGTATTTATTCTTTATAATGATATACTAGACATCTTTTCCAAAGAAACTGTTGCCAAAAGCTAAACCGTTTGCCTTGGCCATCATACATTGTCTGTAACAAAGGCGTACGCTGTTCTTTAAATAATTGCTATTTGTAATGGAATTTGAAAATATTTTAAACTGTACACCTACTGAATATAATTTTCCACTTTGCCGTTTACATGTCGACAGAAATTCACACACTGTAGCTACCAAGTTTCCGCAAATTTACACGCATAATACAGGCCTTTTCAGGAGATTTTTGTACGGGAGCCATCAGTCACTCCCGCAATTCTGTCAGGGGAGCTATAAAATTCACTTCCCTGGGATGCCCCAGAGGTGAGTGATCACTCCCGTCTGGGGAGTAATCACATCTTGTGCAGTACATTTATTCCAGCCATAAAACTTATAACATATAACTGCATTTCTATTTTCCTGGACCCCAGTAATTATGAACGATGTACCCATTTAACATGCTGATAGGCTGGGTTTTCCTGGATCACACGTATACTGACATATGGGTGAACAATGGCTTTTAGAAGTGTTCATGGCCATGAAACCATTGTTTGCCTCCGTATCCTTATACTGTGTTGCTCTGGCTTGCAAGTAGACTCGGCCTTATGTCTAGATGTATACTGTAACCTGGAAAACTTTTTCCAGCATTTTAAAAATTAACAAGTGCAAATTGTGTTCATACTAAGTGCATTATGGTTTCTGTAGTTCCACAAAATATACACTCGCAAAATGTATACTTTTTGCAGGAAATAAAAGGTATGCAACTGCCAATAAAACCGGCGGAGACGTTTTTCTGGCTTACTTACAGTGGTCTTTTCTATTATTCCGTTACTGACTCTCAGTCAATTTGAGAACTTGCAGTTCAGTAGGTAGAAAAACGTTCATGACGAGAAAAATATTATTAGTGGGCATCAAAATATTCATTTATACAGTTAATTTGTAAATGTAGTGTTTTATTTTGCTACAAATCAGTAGATTTTAATGTTGCACAATTGCTCAAACGATCAAGGGCTTGGCGTGACTTCTAGTGTTCACAATTAAATTGAGTTCATCAACATGGGGGCAGTGTACAAGCTACATTATGGTCGCCCTCCTACTAGCATTGTACTGCCATTGTGGGAAAATATTAGGTCACAGACCTATTCTGAGTTTTCATGTGGAGAAGTCGGCAATAATCACTCCTAATAATTCAGCATATCTCTAGGGTTCCACCTTCATCATAGGTACCGGTACATGTATGGACCAGCTGTTTTATCTAAATGTAGTTTGGATGTTGAAAATATTTTGATAACATTGCGCAAGATACATTTTTTAACTGGATGCTGTGTCTTACGCCAGCAGTAAAAGTGATCTCACTTCTGATCATTTGTTCAACTGTCATGAAAGCATTCTAGCTCATGAAACTTGAATTATAAGAAATTATTCCCAGTCTTTATTGGCAAGAGATTTTTCTTGGGGTCCTGGAATGGCCACTTGTATCTTATTGTATAATATTCAGACATTCTGAATCACTTAGAAAGGTTGTTTCCTTTAAAGTTGGTGTTTTCCCTTATTGTTTTAACACTATGATGCTGCAGCATGATATTTCTTTCGATCACGCATGACGGGCAAAAGAACTGAAAAAAGGCCAGCGGGTCCATTCCAACACACCTATATAACAGCCAGGGAAAACACTGGGGAGTTTTTATGATAATTGATGTCGGCAATATTCAATGTACTATTAGCCTAGATAAAAAAAGACATGGCTGAATTTCATTTTGCATATTTATTCGTGATATACCAGGTTTGTGTTTTCTTAAAAAGGATGGTCGTATGTGAAATATTTGAGGTAACTGCTTTGTTTGTATGGTGTGAAAACACACAATACGGTAACGATTCTGTTGAGATGACTCCTGAAATATGTTGTGGATTCAAAGTGATTGATGCCGAGATGTGTTGACAGGTTTCTCGTGCACATCGGTAGTGGCAAAAATCAAATTTTTTCATGCTAAATTTAACTTTGTAGCAGATAAATTTTGCTAAAACTGTTAAGTTCACTGTTTTTCACCTCAACATTTGTTGAGGTTTGGTCTGAGGGATAATGAATTCCCAAAGAATTGTTGAGCGCCTCAGATGTCAGGATGTCCAAATCTGTATTTAGTTTGTTGGTATTCTTCCCTTGTAGCTAATAAAGTTTGTATGTGATGATCCTATTCTTGTTTGATGGCTTCCTTTTGATCGGGCAGTAAAATCTTCCGCTGCTTTCTGTAAAGGTCAGAGTTTTTGAAGGAGGAGTGTCTCGAGATGATGCATGTCCGATACATTATTTTAAAGTTCCTGGGTAGAGTGTGCTACAGATACACTCCCAAAAAGTACAGAAAGTTCAAGGTAAATTGATGGATGAAAATTACTATAATAATAAGTTGTAGTTGCTGGGTAATTCTGCACACACTTGATCCTTATAGATAAATCGATCGCCATGTTTTGCCGGCACAGTGATTTGGTCAGCATGGCTGATTTTGACACGACTGTCTCCCCTGACATCATGGAGAATTAACCTCCACCCCCCCCCACCACCTCTGTGTTTGAGGCTATGTCGTTCTTCCATTTCATCCTGGGAATCGTCAATAATCCTGGATTGATAGAAATTAACTGCAGGCCGAGTTCACATACCAAAAAAACTGTGCACAGACACTTTGCAGATCAAAGGTGTACACTTTCTGAATCGGATGTGTTCACTTTCTGAATCGAGTAATTCCCGAAACCACCCCTCCGTACAGGAACTCTGTCAACTTAATTTGTTGTTTTCCTGGTATTATCTCGAGATACTATACTCTTTTATCTTTTATCATCACATTGGACATAAAAAAGCTGGCAAACCAGCAGAAAATTACGGTAATATTTCCAGTACGCTTTGTGTTCCTGTTCTGGTGCCATGTTAAATGACATGACGTCTGTATTTGAGTGTCAATGCATCATTCTTTTTCAGCATAGCTATCGTTATCCCTATCAGAATAATTCATTTTTGAAGCCTTCATACACATGTTCATATATACATTTCCTGTAACTTAAAATGTTAATGTAGCTAGCTCACACCAATAATAGGAAAAAAATTAACATTATGGTTATTTTGTTTATTTCATTGATGGACATACCAATCCATGCGTGGTGGTATTTGGTTGCAATATACCATACATAACGTCCAAGAGGTAATTTAGTACAATCACCCTTGAAAATAACTTGCTGAGAGCTGAGAATCATTCAGATCTTGCAACTCACTGAGCTGGCTCGACCCAGCTACCCAGGGAAAGATATTTTTTCCATTTTGCTGCTTTCGTTTTGCTGGTTGATAAAATGTATGTTGCATTTGCCCACACACATGTAACAGAAACTCTGCAAGAATTAGAACTACGGCAATATTGGCAAACCACACTCCAGGGTAGACAACTGCTATTATGTCCTGGTGTCATTTTAGGCTCATCTTCTGTGCGACGTGCCACCCATTTTGCTGATGTGGGTCACATATGGGCCTATTTGAATCAGATGCACCAAAACCAGCTTGAGGGCATCTACACAGTATAGGAGTTAAAAGTGACCATCAAAGACAGTAAAACAACACCAGATGAGACAATACCACCATTGAATATTCATAGGTTGGAGGGTCCAGGCCTATCAATTAGACGAGTGCATGTTTTTAACTCTCAAGTACATATTTGGAGAGGTATTGAAAAAATATTTGCTGTGGCAAGTCTACAGATGTAAAGAAATTATTTGATGAAAAAATTAATTTCGAATTTTGCTAATTTGGTAACAGGGGGCTTGTTTTGAGATTTTTCTGCCAGTTGGTTGAAAAGAGTGGAAATATCAATTTCTGTCTAATTTGTCGATTATCAAAAAATTTCCAGGGTCAACTACCAGTTTACTTTTCACCATTTACATGCCCGACTGTCCGGAATATCATATCAAAATTTCAGATTCACAACCCCACGCAGTATTTGATGCGTCGCGGTCAAACATTGACAATTGAACTGCTAAAAGGCTTAAAAAATCAATGGTGGTCTTGCCTCAGATATAATGATTGCATAGTCCCTACAGATGAAAAAACAACTAACAAAATCTTTTAAATGAAGCCGATAATTGAATATTTTTTATTCATTGAAAAAGGACCCAAGTACTACAAAAGGACTTTGATTTTGTACCGGTAGTGAATGTAAACAATTATGAAGAATCCATCACCCTCTACGATGAAAACCCTACTGTGAACAGGACAAACCAGTACCAATAAAATTCATCCTATAGCAGGCATTTGGATCATTTCTTTTACACTCACACAAAGATTGAGTGTATTTTAGTTTGACACAAAGGCCTGCTATGGGAGGATGGTATGGGAGATTACTCTAATTCTGGATAAACAGATAAATAAATAATACATATAACGACATGATTGGCAAAAAAACAACCTATGTCTTCATAAATGAGTGGTCTTGTAATACAAAGCATACATTCAAGCATACACAGTTTACGAAAATAGCTTTTGGCCATTTTGAAAAGGCCTCTTAACAGGCAGTGTGAGTTTACCATGACATAAAAGCAATGTTTTAAATCAAATCATCATTAAAAGCATTCAAAATATCATGAACATTGGAAGACACGGGCAACTTCTGCTAAATTGCTTGAATAAGCTTCTCTATTGTTACTTTTATGCCATGGTGAACATACGTTACCTGCAAAAAGGCCTTTTCAAAATGGTCAACATTTATTTTTGCAGGTTGCCTCAATCTGCCATGTTGCAACTCAGCTTTTAATTATTCGGGAAGGGCATATATTTCTCTGTATCTATTCAGGATGTAGATAAAAATGACAAATAAATGATAATAATTGAGAAAAGACAGAAAAGAGGACAGTGAAACATATATATGGAAAAAGATCTTCCCAAGTGAGTTTCATTAGGTTTAGAGGTAGATTTAGTTAAGTAAAACGGTCAATATGGAAAATGATAACACAGGTCATATGAACTTCCCAAGTGAATTAGTCAAGTGAAACGGTCAATATGGAAAATGATTACATAGGTCATATTATGAACTTCCCAAGTGAGTTGCATTGGGTTTCGGGTAGATTTACTCAAGTAAAACGGTCAATACCCGGTATGGAAAATGATTGCATACATCACGTGAACATCCTGGGTGAGTTGTATTTGGTAAAAGCCACAACGCACTCACTCACTCTGGAAATGGCGAGAATTTAGTTCACAGATTTTCAGAGCAACTGATTACACAGGTTGTGGCCAAATGTGACGTACAGCATAGCACAGATATTGCAGCACTGGGACAGGAGCTATTTGGCACATTTTCTGGGCAGGGCGGTTGAAGAGGAGAGCAGGGCGCAAATCAAACTTTCAAGGCAGGGTGCTGCGTTGCTCTGGAAATGCCTAGCTAGGGGCCTGCATGAAAGGTGCTTACATGATCACAAATTCCTGTTTGTTCAAGATCAGAGTAGAGATGAGGAAATAAAAAAAAGAAACAACACAATTAAGAATTTATGTTATATGTTTTCTGTCCAGTTGTGATCTTTTATAATATGAATGTTCACACATGTAATGCTAATTAATCTCAGTGGCTGCTAAAAATTAAAGATCTAAATTTTCTGGTTGATGCCATGTTCTCATTTTCAGCTCCCAAAATCCCAAAGTTTCACGATTGCTACTTATCAAAGGAGAATTCTAAAATGTGCTGTCGGATATGATTGCCAACTGGAACGACGACGATGCTCCTCATCTTTGAACTTCCCAGGAATAGGCTTGGTTTTTTACTACAACCGTTTCATCCAAAACTATTCCGAAATCGCTGCGCCTATCACGGATTTGACAAAGAAGGGGCAGCCCAATCGCATCCGTTGGACCGAAACTTGTGAGCATGCATTCATGAGACTGAAAGAAATAATGTCAGATTCCCCAGTCTTAAAATCGCCAGACTATGACAGTGACTTCTCTCTTCAAGTGGACGCAAGTGACCGCGGAATTGGCACAATTCTGTATCAATTAGATAACGATGGCCTTGAGCATCCAGTTGTGTACGCAAGTCGGAAAATGTTACAGAGCGAGCGAAAGTACGCCCAAATTGAAAAAGAGTGCCTTGGGCTTGACTGGGCCGTTGACCATTTTCGCCATTTTTTATACGGCAGACATTTCATTGTTGAGGTCGATGCCAACCCTCTGGTTTGGCTGAACAGTTGCCAGGACAAGAATATGAAATTGTTAAGATGGTCGCTAAGATTACAAGAATATTCAATGACAATTGTGCACAAATCTGGGAAACATCATGTGAATGTGGACAGTTTATCAAGGATGTGAATTTTAGTAATAGAGACGTTTAAAAAAACTGTTGGTAACGTAGAGCATACGTCTATTGTGAACACTGTGAGATGCGTTTGGATTATTCTCGTTACTAAAAAAAAATCATGCAACGATTTTTTTTTTATCCCCGCCGGTGTGTTATAATCCAAACTCTATTGACTATTCTACAATTCTATTCTACGGACTTTGTGTTATGTGAACTTTAATTTGTGTTACGTGTCGGGTAATACATACCGTGCGTAGGGAGCATAGGGGCAGACTGATAAATAACACCGAGAAGGCCGCACGAGACTTTGAAAGTAGGCAAGCAAGCTGAAGGCAGGGGTGCCGCGACGTGAGAAAGCCGAACAAAAGCTCCATGAGGAGGCCGAACGGAAGCTGTGCTAACGGGGACGAATCGCTGGGTCACGAGACAAGCACGGAGAGAAACGAACATAAGATACAACTTGTATGAATGATTCGAGGAATCACGAGGCGTCAAGTCTGTGTGCGTGCTGAGGTAATGCAATTCAAACTTAGTGAAACAATTGAAACCGTAAAGTCTGCTCCCATCGCGAAAACTTATGTCGACACGTGCCGCTACTCGGTTAAAGTCATTTATATGTTATTTTGTGAATTAAACTTGTATATTATATTTTCCTTTGAAAACCTCGTTCAATTCCTTTATATACTGCATCGATCTAGTGCACAACGCGACAAACCACAGAACTCGCCTTAGAGTTCGTAACAATAACAAAGTAAAAAATACATTTAAAAAATTGAGAAAATGTAACAAGTGAAAAAATTAAAAATATCAAAAAAAGTTTGCCGTCAGTGGGATCAAAACCACAACCATTGGAGTTATACAAGGGTGGGAAATTCAAATCAAGTTAAAACTCGGTCAAAGCAGGTTTTTGCTCAGTAATGCCAACTGTACTAGTATCAATCAAAACTATTCTATATCAAGACCTACATGCGTGCATACCTCCACAAGATTATTTCAAGCATCTATCTGCTGGAATAAAGCGATAAATAATGGATGGATGAATGAATGAATGAATGAATGAATGAATGAATGGATGGACAGATGGACACCACTCGAATAGCTATCAGGCTACATGTACATGTAGCTCAGCTGACATTCGTCATCTTTCGTCATGAATTTCGTCATCGTTATCTTTCAAAAGTATTATTAGTCATCAAAATTCATGGTCCAGAGACCCAGAGGGGCATACAATTATGCAGTGTTTAGAAGGATTTTGTTGTTTTCTCATTTGATTCTATCTGCTGATATAAATCAAGCACCAATTCAGTTATTTTTTCCCTCCTTCAATAAATTTCACACATGTTGTCAAGAATTTAGGCAAAATATGGGTTTTTGTTAGAAAAGTATTTAATCATAATTTGATTAATTGCGTTTCCACACATGAACAGTTTGGCCTACTCTGAGCAGGTTTTATAATATATTATAACATTGTAAAATCATCACAAAACATGTTTTCTCACATTGTTAACTTTTTGAATTTATGCTCGACCATTAATTTGGCGCTTGGAAAAGGTTCATTTTCATTAATTCGACGGTTAAGGGTTAACATCAAAACTTTTCAGACGGATAATTTATTTCCAGTACGTTTTGAACCACCAATACTGAACATAAATCGTTTTGTAAGGAATGGAAAACGTCTCCGACATATAATGAATATGGCCACGAATAATACACAACAAAGTAGCAACAGATAGTTCTCGGTTGATATACCAGCCGATACCTCATAAAACATTGGCATCAAGAATGGAATACTTGGGCTTCTTATGATAGGGGCGTTTGACATGTTGCCAAAGATTTTGAATGACCCATGACGATTTTGAACAATAACCATTTTATCTACAATTTTAGCTGTTTTCGGACTAAAGACCTCCCAATATAAATGTGTAATGTTTTCAATGAACAGACGACCGTAGCCATTTAATTCTGGTTCATTTGTGCGAAATGCTGACCACTGGGGTTGTTCTGGAGCAAAAATATCTGAGGAATATTCAACTGCCCCGAAACCTATGACCAGCTGGACTGTTGCACCAGGATCCCTGTAGGATTTCCCCCAGACCTGCCCACGATACACCGGCCAGGTTCTCTCATATGAATGCTCATGGCCAGAAATGTACAAATCAACACCCTGTTGAAAGAACAAGTCTTCCAAGTCCTTACGGACCTTCGTATTCTCACAATCAATTTTGTTGTCTCGATTTGAGCAGTACATTGGTTTGTGTCCCACAACAATGATCCAAGGGCGATGTGCCCGGTTCATGTTTGCAGACGCCAAGTCATTTACTAACCACCGATACATGGCAAACTTATACAAGTATCTGTACTTATCATTGTACACCTCGGAACTGATGCTTATAACGTGTGCTAAACCTGCATCAAAACTATACCACATTTTACTCAGAGGTATTGGCCATGTGGTTGATGGCATTGAGAAACGGTATCTGTAGTGCAAAAATTCTGCATGATTTTCATGATCACCAGGGCTAGTGAAGTAGGATATGTTACCCGAAAATGTAGATATTTTCCTCATAAACTCATCTCCGACTGCACCACCATGTCCACTCAAGGCATAAGCCAAATCACCAATGTGTAATATCCCATGAAAAATATCTTTCGCAACATCTTGTTTTAAAGACCTAAATAATGTTGACCGAACGCCAAGATCTCCATACACTAAAAAACGTGGCGACCAGTTATGATCGTTGGATGGCCACGTTTTGAAATGAAACAATGCACTTTTCCTTCCATGACTTACAGCACGATAGTAATACACCTGGTTGACATCAAGATGCTGCAGCTCTACTCGGTGTAAATATGGGCTCCCTTCCTCCATGAGAGATGTTAGCTTTAAACATCTACCTTTGGCACTCAGTTTTAGCATGTTTGGTTGTGAACCATAAACTACTATGCTATCGGCATACGTGTCTGTTGCCCACATTATGACGAAGGTTCTCGGTGTGTCCCCAACACATCCATGAACTTGACTTGGTGAGCTAGGCAAACCAAGGTGGTCTCTTACATGTCCAATATGGCCCTGTACCCGTCCAATGTGACCTTCAGCTTTCAAGACAGCATCCTCCGCAACGGTATTCAAAGGATAACTAATCCCCAAAGTGAGCAGCATTATGATAAAAATCCCAGCAACAACTTTTGCTTTCGTTGGAGCCCAGGAAGTCTTTCCAGTTGGAGTGAACCTTTGCTGATGCAAGTCTGTTGTGACATCATGCGCAATGATCGTCATCTTGATACTTCACTGTTAAGCCTCTGAAGATGCTGAAAAGATAAAATTTAAGACAGTCTGTGACATTGATGTCTGGAATCACGACACAAGGAGTATGGATAGCAGAGCAGAAGAACAGAAGTTGAAGCGTGCTGCATAATCTGAGTCAGGCGGCGTTGCCACATGGACAAGCAGACGGTCGGCAATTTTGGCGGGAAAACCTAATCATGCATTTTGTCCCCGGGTTTTCAACCTCACTAATGCGACCACCCCGGCAGCGTGACTATTCAACCTATTATTTGAAACAGTTTTATTTAAACTAAATGGATGGATGTAATATGTAAATGTAGGCTTCACGACCCCCGTGTTCATACACATGAATCAACTTTTTCGACAATAATGGCATTACCTCCTATTAATGCAGCAGTCACTCACAAACCTGTGCCCCCCCCCCCCCCCCGTCATAGTGACAGTGTCAGATCATTGGATGGGCATTGGCATTGCCATGATGATGAGTCGGCCTAGGACTACGCATGCGCATCCCCCCCATGCACCCTGGCTCTTCATCATCATGCCATGCCTCCCGTGCCTGGCCATCATAGGCTCTATGTAGGTTGAATGTGATGTCGTACATCCTACATGCCGCACGGACGTTAGTAGGCCTATGGTCATGGACATGCACTACAGCGCATCCTATGGCATGCATGGTCATGGTGATGGTCAGTGAGTGAGAGTTCACAAACTTTGCGCTACACATTACATAGGCTAAGGCCTAAACGACCTACCATGTAGCGAAACGACCGCCACATGTAGCGAAACGACTTGTTGCGAACTGGCAATGTTATTCATTCAATGTAGCGAAACAGCCTGATACCCCTAGGCCTACCCACCTGTTATCCGAATACAAATTGGGCACTTACTTTACGAGTAGGCCCTATAGCCCGAACTGCAGGACACAGATTGATTATCCGACTACAAATTGGGCACTTACTTTACGAATAGGCCCTATAGCCCGAACTGCATGACACAGATTGACAAGAGCCCTTTCTCGTTCTCCTGTTCTCACATTTTTACTGAATTCACAGAAAGCTACCTTCTCAAAGTCCCAAATAATTTTCAATCTCGTCGTCAAGTGGACGTTACTGTACATCTATGTACACGAAATGTACACCGCATGTACTTTTGTTCACAAGGTTGGACAAGTGACGTGGAACTTCCATGTTTGAGAGAGATTTTATTTTTCGCCTGAATAAGCTGAATTATCAAGATGCATATGCTTCGCCGTGACAAAAAGGAGGAAGAGGAGGGTAACCTATAACTTAATGAATGTATTCATTTCAACGTTATGTGTAATTTGCTCCACAATTCTATCGGAATTAAGAGGTCAAACTTCGCCGGTCCTCGGGAGACTTGTATCCCATCCGTCCGGCCGTGTAGTGGTGTATGTAATGTAGGTGTGAGGTAGTGACAAAGTATTGGGGGGGACACAACTACTGTCAGAGTGTAGTGTAGGGCTACTCGTACCCGTAAAGGCCTACTTGTTGTAGGTGTGTACAGTACAGGCACAGGGAGGAACACCCTAGAGACCCCAAAAAACACCCCAGAATCCCCGAGTTCAGGCCATACCCTTGGCCTTGTTGTCAATGTTGATAAATGGACGGTTCCAGCACAGTGAACATAAGAGAATGGTAAAATTTGAGCGACTTCAACAGGCAGACAGTGCATGTAAAACTTCCAAAAACTATTCTATACCGAGCTACTTACTCTCAAGTTACTCCTCATGTATCCATTGTGATTGTACTCCAAATCGGATCACAAATAATATGAAATATAGTCATTAAAAGCCCCCCAAAATACCCAACCACCAAACGAGCACCATTGATGTGACAGGATGATACAGCCGTGGGTATAGCCTACCCACATTACTGTCCACTCCAAGTTCCGAATCATCAGGTCTTCCCTCAGTTAATAAGCATCAGCAGCATCTCCTAATACTTGACATTGCCAAACTCAGAAATGCAGCGCCACTCGCGGACAAAGATAGAACAACTCGACATTTTTTTCACCGGTTTTCGCTGCGCATGCGTACCAGCCGTCATCTTTCGCGGCGACAGACGAGAAAAACAACTGTTCTACACGCAGTGAAAGCAAATTCACACAGGTAAACTGGTTATAACTGTGGTACGTCTGTTTCTTAACACGTAATAGTTATCAGATTGCTAAATTATCTTAAATCATGAGCCTTAAAGAACTTTTTGAACTCTCAAAAACTCACACAAAACAAGTTCAGATTGCCGCCATTATTAGTTTCCGGATGGCTGGTACGCATGCGCAGCGAAAACCGGTGAAAAAAATGTCGAGTTGTTCTATCTTTGTCCGCGAGTGGCGCTGCATTTCTGAGTTTGGCAAGTCAAGTATTCCAATTGTGGCACGCCTTGTGCTGTCTTAAGTTGCTGCTGCTAGATTTTCGGCCTCATTTTGGCTGCATTCTTGCTCTTGACCTGCACTGCTTAAGGTTGGTCCAAAAGAGGCCGGGCGAAGTCTTGAGACCCAGTTTTGAACAGAAGTACTGCAAGCTCATTGGCAGAACGAAACCGAAATTGGGGAATCATTTCGCCAAAGGAAGTCCTCAGTACATGTACATCAATCAGTTAATTGAGAAAAAATGAAAAAGGTAAAGAAAAATCAAGTTGCCTTTACTGGGATTCGAACCGCAAATCTTTCGATTGCCGGGCCACTGCTCTACCTTATGGAGGTTGCCGGACTTTCTTAATCAATAAAGTTATTTGCAGTCCAATGAATAATGAAATTGATTTATTTCATTGGATTTCAGGTGGCGGAAACCCCTTTGCCAATTTGGAGAAGTCCACAGTTCTGCAAGAGGTAAGTATGACATGATATTTCTTTACCAAAAAAAGTATTTGATGATGGTAGTTTTCACTGCTACAGCTCCGAAGCCAGTCGTCATTAATGGCAATAATTTCAGTTTCATGTGAAATCTAAACCTAATTGATTCAAAAATGTAGGGCGATTTTGAAACCGAACTTTCACTTAACCGCCTACACTGTTCGTTAAAAATTTTGAATTCGTAATTGAATTAAAAAATTTCTAATTGCGAAAATACTTACTAAATTTCAACATTGCTGTTGTGTAGACTGATGTTCAAATACTATAGCCGCATGTACACCAACTGAAAATGGACCAGCAATCTTGGTTCGCGAACCAATGCCGCACCATCGAAAATCCACCAAGCGTGTACACCAGCGCTGCAGCAAGTTATAAAATCCGGCAACAGATGGCGCGCAAACAATAAGCAGAAAGCGCCATTTCGAAAGCACCGCCTGTTGCCGAACCATCTAACTCGCTAAATTGCCGATCCATTAGCGCGTACACCACGACAAAGCCGAGCTTTTAACAAGCCGGGCGAATTTGACCATCAAAGATTCAAGCTTGATGGGACAAATTCGCCCAGCAATTTGTACCGGCAATGGATTGCCGAACAAATTTGTCGCGGCGATGTGGTGGTGTACGTGCAATTGGTCCACCAATATATCATGGTGTATGCGCAACTAACGAATACCAAGTTTAAACAAATTTGCATTCACAATAAACTGCACTACAGCATTGTGTATTAGTGGATTTCTATTTAACTGGACCACAAATAATTATGAATGGCGTTCCCCTTTAATGTTGTTGTACATGTACATCGTAGATCTTGGTGATTTTATGTTCGTAGCTATACTCGTTAGCTGAAACAAAGGTGTTTTCTACTACATGTAGGGTAATGGTTTTGACAAAACCAAGAAGAAGATTTGCATATCAATAACATGAATAACATGTTTTGGTTTGTTTTGATTTGGTAGGCTTATCATTGTACCTGCCGTGTTATCGATTCTTCACACCTGATAAAATTTTGAAATTCAACCAGTTTTTCTATTTTTCTCCTAGATTTCTCATTTGGCTGAGGAGGAAAAGCCCTAACTTGAATAAGACATTGACTTCCTACATTTTGATGTAAACTCTAAACTTTCTGTTTTCAGGCCAGGACATTTAATGACACTCCAATCAACCCAAGAAAATGCTGTCACATCCTGACCAAGATCATCTACATGCTCAACCAGGTTGGTATATTAGTCAAGTTTGTTCAAATTTTGAGTTTGCTGAGGTCAATTCTAACATTACAAATGATAATAATGATTTGACATCTGAAGTGTAGTATTATCTTTGTCAATACGCTTACAATCATTTGGCGTTCAGCAAATCACGCCATGCCTTACCAATACCATCTTCATGATCATATACAAATTACGACGGCGAACTTAAAACAACTCATCGTTAAAAAAGGTACTTTGACTCCTTTCGATACTTTTGCGGCGGCGGTCGGGATAACATTTTTAAAAAAAAATTTTCTTCAGTTACTGGACGATTTGTGTGGCGGGCCCGCGAGACAAAGTATAAAAAAGTGATGGCCTTATTAAGTCATTTCTTTTGTATGTATTGTAGGGTGAACACATTGGTACCACAGAGGCTACAGAGACATTCTTTGCAATGACCAAGCTGTTTCAGTCGAAAGATGTAAGTACCGGATGAAAAGCCAATGGGTATCAGCATCCTGCTTAGTAGCGCTAGCTGTCTCTTGAGTATGATGGTTCGGTCAAGTTTTGCAGTTGACTTCTCTTCGATGTGAAATCGGGTTACTTTTAACTTTTGCCTGGCAGTGTTGCATCACTTGTTTGGTTCCCTCAAGAATTTCTAATCACTTGGTTGTCAGATTTGTCTTATGGAGGTGTTTTTCAATTTCAGGTGACCTTGCGCCGTATGGTATACCTGTGCATCAAGGAGATGGCTAATATTGCTGAAGACGTGATCATTGTGACAAGTAGTCTTACCAAGGACATGACTGGAAGGGTAAGGGACATACATGTAGTTTGGTTCAAGATGTTCAGAACTCTTGAAAATCGCTCTCATTTTCACAATTGCTCTTGGATTTTCATCAAACCTACCTCAAATAGAGCGTTACCGTTACAGCATGTCCCTGCATTTTAATCCATTGAAAAGTTCACTTTGGCCACAACCGCTCCAGAAAATGATGATTTGTGCAGCATATGAGCCTCAATGCTAAATGCATGTCTCCAACACGGCAATTATGAAAATGAGAGCAATTTTCATGATTTCTGAACATCTTTAACCAAACTATAGGCATTGAAAGACGAAAGCATCGCTCACCTACTTACATGATGTTTGTGGAGTTCAAGGATGTCTTGGAGGGGGGACAACCTCTTCCCTTTGGCAGAACAGACAGAGCAGAACAGACTGCCCTCTGTTAGTTGCATCTTTGATGTCCAGTTCAAGCTGACCTGGTGGAGAATAGGCTGCACTGGCTAGACTTTTAGGGGATGGAAACTGATGTTGGGGCTATATTCATCAGGTCAAATTCATCAAATTCAAATGAAGAGAACTTTTAGGTTATTATTCCATGGAGATAATCCATATTAAGTTTCTTCAAAAATTTTTTCCCTTCATCTATGTTAAAAAACCCCTCAAAGTTGCTCATCGCTGTATCAAGGAATAAAGGCCATTAACTGGTTGATCTTCAGAATATTTTGGTCTTCATTTATTTAAATGACAAAATCTGATACCAGATAATCACCTATAAGTCGGATGAAAAGTGAGCATGGGTCTTCTGAAACATGAAATTTCAACTAATTGATTTATAAACAAATTTTAAATATTTCAGGAGGATCAGTTCCGTGCCCCTGCAATCAGGGCCCTTTGCAAGATCACTGATGTAAGTATGAATCTTGGCTCACAAATGTGACCAGAACTAGATGTTCTGGTACTCCGAGTCGAGACTATTTTAGTTCACCAAAATCAACCACCAGTCTAATTCGGAACGATTGTTTGTTAATGGCTGAGCCAATTCCATCGACTTCTCCAGCAAGTCTGTCAGTGTCAACAGCGAAGATATCGAAGAACTGTTGGGGAGACATCTAATTTCCTTCTGATGAACTGAAAGTCGAACAGAGAGCTCTGTCGAAAGAGGTCAACAGATGACTTTTCGAAATCTAGATTAACAGCCATGGCAGTCCAAGAATTAAGGTTTAAAAAAGGTTTTAACTGATCATGAATGATATGCTTGTGTGTGATATACATGTAAGGGGAGCCTCATGGCCTAGTGGTTATGGCTGCTGGCTTCCACGCAATAGGGCCCGGGTTCAATCCAAGGGGAGAACCCTGGATTTCAAGGAACTAAAATACCTGGCTCTTCACAACATGACGCACACCCTATAAAAATTGATGTGACGAAAAGCCGTGGTCCCTTGCACCTGATGCCAAGGCAACGAAAAGGTCCCACATAGGTGGACAATAGCCTCGAGTGGACTCCTGACCTCTGGCAAAAAAACCCAATAGGGAAAGATGCCAGTAATGATATGATGCTTTGTAACAGTTGTTGAAACCAAAAGCTTTGTTCTCCAGGGTACCATGTTGCAGAGCATTGAGCGCTACATGAAGCAGGCCATAGTAGATAAGTCTCATGCTGTGTCCAGTGCATCACTATGTTCATCATTGGTAAGTAATTTGTGGGCTTTGCTCATCTTTTAAGGGATATCAGAGAACTTGTGACATCACGTTAATTATGACGCGTGATGTCAGTATAAAAAAATCAGTTTTATAACTGAGCTTGTAGTAAAGTCCTCTTGGCATCATCTTCAACATTATTTTGAAGTTGTTCATGAATTTCTGTAAGGCCGAAGTAAAGTTATGTATGGGAAATTTCATCGCGCTGAAATTAACAATGTCAGTCATGAACACGTTATAGACATGTCTAGATCAGTAAGGACACCAAAATGAAACATCTATGAAAATTGTTCTCGAATAGAATAGAATTTCACTGTTCCAAGTATCGTGGTTCGCAGAGATTTTGGCAGTAGATGACCATGTCAATAGTCTATACAAAATTTGTTCTTATTGACCATTTTCCGTGAAACTCATGAAGTTTCTTTCTGCCTTGGAATTTTTTCATAAATACATATACATATTTTTATAGGGTGCCTTTCCACCTTATAAACATTTCAAAGTGCCTACCCCTCAAAATGTCTCTCAAACAGCCATGTTTTTAGCGACCGCTTGAACAAAATGATACTGTCTGCCAACCTGATATTTTGCCTGGCAGCTGGTTCCAATCCAAAGAAAGGGATCACTCGCCGAAAAACTTCTGTCCCCAAACAAGGTCTTTCAGTCAAGTTTTTCTCATTCTATTTTTAGCACTTGATGCGTACTAGCCATGATGTGGTGAAGCGTTGGGTGAATGAGGCCCAGGAAGCAGTGAACAGCGATAACGTTATGGTCCAGTATCATGCATTGGGTCTCCTCTACCACATCAGGAAGACTGACAAACTTGCCTTGTCCAAGTTGGTCAGCAAATTCAGCAGGCATTCCTTGAAGTCGCCCTATGCCTACTGCCTATTGGTAAGTAATGTGCGCTTAGAGGCATATTTTTCATGGGACAATTCATTTATTCTTAGTCATAAATGCAGTCACTGCTTCTCTATGCGTTTCCATGTTTTTCAAACACAAAAATGTTATTCTTGAGTTGGTGGCATCTATTGTTAAAGGGACAATATAGGCAGCAGCTAGGCAGGCAAGATAAAGTTACACGAAGTCGCCTATAGGGTTCTCTCACATCCCAGAGTACGTCAAAATGATTCATGCTTGTACTTGTAATATATTTAGTGCTGAATCTGACATGACCCAGGGCCCTTACTGTGTATATTAGTCACCTGAAGATTGCCAAATTAGCCCCTCTGCTCCTGCCTATAGTCCACCTTTAAAAGGGTATAACATTTGTTCACATACATTTACTGTTCGTTCAACTATGTCTACATGTAGTTCCTGTTATGCCAATAATCATGCGTCGTGCATCCATGCTAGGGCTAGTTATTTGTATACAGTTTCCCAATTGTTGAAATGTGCTAGCATCCTAAACAACAAACACTATTCTTACTTCCAGATTCGCATTGCATGCAAATTGATTGAGGAAGAAGGAGCTGGGTAAGTTTGGTTTGAACACACCTCTCATTGAAAATCCTGCCGATAGTGTAAAAAAAACAATGGACTGCCATACTGTTAATGCAATGACAGTTCCTTTTAGTGCCAATAGAAATCATGACAGTCGTTTTAAGACATCATTGACTGAAAAAACAGTGATTGTTTGCCAGCGCACTAGGTATCAGTGGTGGTTTTGTATTGCACTCTTTCACTGACCCGGGTCTGTTACAAAGCCCTATAAAACACTTACTGCCACTACAATAGTTCTCCACAGCTGGGTGCACTCTTAGGTACCTGAGGTAGCTAGACCTGTGATGGACAAAAAGGCAACTACACTGATTTTTGAACTCACGACCCTTGGATTGAGAGTTTGACGCCGAGCCACTGCTTAGTGTGTATCTTGGTAATTTTTTTGGTGACATTCTGATTGCAAGTATGACCAACCCTGCTTCACTTGTGGCACTCACAATCATGGGGTCACTGAGATTAAGAACTCCTAGGTAAATTGAGAAAAACTGTAATGCCAATGTTGTTTGTTTTATTTTCAGATCGGACAGCCCGATGTTTGAGTTCATTGAAAGTTGCCTGCGCCACAAAAGCGAGATGGTTATCTACGAGGCAGCCCATGCCATTGTCAGCATGAAGCATACAACAGCCAAGGAATTAGCACCAGCTGTCTCAGTCTTACAGTTGTTCTGTAGCTCTCCAAAACCTACCCTCAGGTTTGCCGCAGTTAGGACACTCAATAAGGTATTTTTCATCATATTTATGGGCCCCAGACTAACAGTCTGGGGACCATATTGAGATTGCTGGAAGTTCTACATTCTTCTATCTGTTCACCCACAAACATTATTGTGAGTGTTCTCTAAAACACCTAAATAAACCAAAAATCTTTCTTCCGTATACCACCAAACATAACCCCAACCATTCAACGTCACCAAAGACTTTTCGAAATTTGGATATCTGCCCATCTGAAAAGGTTAGGGTGTTGTTTAAATGTTATTGAGCGTGTGATTTTGAGAAAGCGCGAGCGTGTTTGTCCAGAAATAGATCATCTGCGAAACGGAATAGACTTCAATCCTCCATACGTGTACTGTGTGGGCGCGTGGGGGCTATCAAATTTGCTTGTCTATAAAAAAGGATTTGGAATTGTCATCTCAAAACAAAACGTAGTACAGTAGACCTCACCTTAGTCGAACCTATTGGGACCATAGATTTTTCTTCGACCTACACAAAGTCTACTTAGGCGATGATTATTCAAAAGAAAAGCATGAAATTTGCTTCAACTTAATCAGATCTCGGCATATGCAAGTTCAACTTTGGCAAGGTTGACTGTATCTTCAATTTTCATGACACGGCATACCTTTTCAAATGACAACTCAATTATTCCTAAATGGACCAAAGCAGCTGTGCCTGCCATGAAAACCACCACCACTAGCCAATTTTGAGGAAAACCAGATGCTGCTACTATGTTAGTCCTATGGACAACTCCAAAATACAGAAGTACTTGATTTAATCCCACAAAGCAACTACCTTCTTTGCTCTTCTACCCAGGTGCCTCCCTACCTCACAACTTCCATTGTACATCTTCACACCTCCCTCAACCCCAATTAGTGGGGACCATTCAATTTGCTGCCAAGCAAATTCATAGTTCTAGTTTCTTTTTGGTGTGTCACCTTTAAGTCTTGACTTAGGTCCCTGACCAGTCTTGTTCTTCCAGTGCTCAAGATGGTAACTTTCTGATAGTGATAACAAATTTTACCTCCGGGTACTCCAGTTTCCTCAAACCTTGCTTCGCAAATTGCCCATTATTGTGTATTGAACGAGTAATTTTAATTAATTCAATACGATTCCTTATATCAGTCCTCTTGTCTTGCTCTTGGCAATCACCACACTGCAATATGTCCAAATCTGAACAATAAAGCGTGTGAACTATGTTCTTCTTGATCTGGTTCAGTTCTGTTGAATTGATTCTATTCACAACCAGCTCAAAATTAAAACGATTCAATGAACTGATCAGGAAGCAGATTGTAATCGCTATTGTTTAGATTTAGAAAATTTTCAGTGTGATTGTTTTGCTGTTGGTGACGCGCTTTGTGGAAATTGGCCTTTGACTTTTGACTTTTGATTTTAGGTTGCGATGAAGCATCCAGCGGCTGTCACAGCATGTAACCTTGACCTTGAGAACCTGATCACGGATGTCAACAGGAGTATCGCTACGCTGGCTATTACCACGCTACTCAAGGTGAGTACTATATTACCTTCTAGAAATTGTTTGTGTGGTATGGACATGATCTTAGTTCGTACACAAAATGATTCTCAGGCTAACGTGACAGGTCCTGGTTGACCGGTTCACCAAGTTGTTGCCACTGTGGGCATCCATTCCTGGTGGAACGGTTTAAGAAGCTACTGATTATCTCAGAATCGGTGCTAGATTACTTCCAGTTCAAATAACTCCGATTTTTTTAGAACAGCGGTTTATCATCAATACTGTGACAGTATCGTCATTTGAATATTTTACACACTATAATTTGCAGGTGTTACTTCCTAAATTGAGTTTTTGTAAACTGTATAAATTTCGAGCCTATCCATTTTTTGGCGATTTGCTGGCATTTTTGTGATTTTTAGTTTTGCATATTGCGGTTGTTTGCAAAGTTGGAAATTTGGCAGTTTGCTTTATGCACAGTTTGACTCCTTCCTTTCCAAATTACAGAAGTTTGTCACAAAATGTTTGGCGTGCTTGAGGTCAGTCTCCTCATGAAGGTGAACTTAGTGGTTAGTCAGTTGAACCTGAAAAAAAGATGTGGAAATTTAAATGATGAACCTAATAATGATATGCTCGTACTTCTTTCAGACTGGCAGTGAAAGCAGCGTTGATCGTCTGATGAAACAGATATCATCTTTCATGTCCGAGATATCCGACGAGTTTAAGATTGTCGTCGTCGATGCCATTCGTGCCCTTTGTCTGAAGTTCCCACGGAAGCATGGCGTCATGATGAATTTCCTCTCATCGATGCTGAGAGATGAGGGTGGCTATGACTACAAGAAGGCCATTGTTGATACTATCATCTCCATCGTGGAGGATAATCCGGAGGCAAAGGAATCGGGTAAAGTATTGATAATGTATTTTTGGTACTTTGCCTCCAAGTGAATAATTCACCCTAAATTGGTCTTATGAGGACAGTTGCGGCCTGCACCTTCAGAAAGAAAAATTGAAATCGTCTGCTGAATGCACTCTGGCATTGGCTCTCATTACCGCTGTCAGATTCGCTTTCCAAGTCATTTTGACCCCCAAGGTCAAAGCCAGTACCACGTTTCTGACCTGAGTTTATAAAAAAAGTCAAGGTTTTCCTGGTCATTGCTGAAAAATTAGTGTGTTGGTCCAGAATTGACTGAACTATGCAGGAATGCTTTCACACAAGATACACAATAAACCACTAAAAAGAGGAGCCAAGGACAGTTTGTTGAGAGAGCACACTGATATAAGGGGATTCCCTGAGGTGGTTACCCAGGCAGCTGAACCAACCTGTGGGGTCTACGTACAGGAATGTCGAAGACACAAAACCGGCCTGAGGGGTTCAAGGGGTTTAAAAAAGTAACTTTATCTGCTGTGTTACTCAACTATAATTACTTCTAAGCAGCTTCGAACCCTCTCAGGAAGTTCATATTTGCTGGTGCACCTTCACAATGTCAAGGTGGTATCGTTTTCTGCAGGTCTTTCCCATCTGTGCGAGTTTATTGAGGATTGTGAGCACACGGTCCTGGCGACGAGGATTCTTCATCTTCTCGGCCGTGAAGGACCGAGGACATTGAATCCCTACAAGTACATCCGATTCATCTACAATAGGGTCATTCTGGAGAATGCTGCTGTCAGGGCAGGTAGGCATGCTGAGTTTTCAGAAAATGATAATGATATGATTATCTTCAAATATTTCCAGCAGTGAATGACCGTAATCCACTGCTCTTATTTCTAAAGTGCACCATTCCATGTACAAGTCCTTGCTCATGGGTGCTTTGGGATTGATACCATTGTCCCACTCTCCACAGAGGCGCTCTGGGGTGTTGAGTGGCAGCGACAATTATTACAGTTGGCACTGACACTATCAGGTTTATGGTGAATTTTAACAGATTCGTGTTGGTATTTTAACATATTTTCCCTATTTATTTATTTCAGCTGCTGTGACCGCTCTGGCAAAGTTTGGTGCCCACTGTGAGGGTCTTTTGCCAAGTGTCCTTGTTCTCCTCAGAAGGTCAGTTTTCATTTCTATTTTGGTAAATTTTCCCTCGGACCAGTTTAGAGCCCAAATATAAATACGTAATCTCTGCAAAAATCAGACTCTAAGGATATTCCACTGTGTATACTATGAGAACCTAAAAGATCAGAGCAAGGTGGTCAAACCTCATGTTTGTCGAAAATTTGATTTTAAACAACTGGGCCCTGGTGTATTAATGATCAGGTTGTAGCGCTGATTGAGCAGCAGAGGTTTACTGAAAGGTTCTGGGATAGCCTATACTGTTGTCGATATCCGACTATAAACACAAGTGAGTTTCTGTGACATGCAGCGTGAAAATTGCAGATGTGCAAACATGTAAAAAACTTAGTCTTCCTCGAGATAGTACTTATAATATTTGCCAGCTTTTCTGCAAATCTTGCTCTTATGTCTTTTCTTTTGCCACGAATGATGTTGTTGGAAGTTGGAGTCGACCGAATGACATCTAGGAATGTCTCCTAGTTGCAGAACAAAAGTCTGTACCACAAGTGAAGAGACTTTGCTCCATTGATTTATTTTCAATTATCAGAACTAAAAATGTTTTCAGGTCGTTGCTTGACACTGATGATGAGGTTCGAGATCGTGCCACATTCTACCTTAACGTCCTGGAAGAGTTACAGATGGCACTCAACTCTGCTTACATCCTCAATGGTAAGGAATCGTTTCAGTTGGTCTACGATGATATACATTGTATTGATATTCTTTGGGTACTACATGTATTTAATCGTCTCCCAGGGCCAGAGCTTCCCACTCACAAATGAGCAACTGATGACTTCACTAGTGGATATGCTCATCCTAAATCATTTATCGTAAATTAAGCCCTAATAATGTTAGAAAATGCAGTGGCAAGGTGGCTGAGTTTAAGTTCGTCATAGTATTGGCTGAAAGGTATAGGTATAGGCGTGCTTGAGCCCTGTATCCCTGAATCAGAATTACCTTGTTCAAAATGGCAATTGTTCCTTTGCATTTTGTTGAATTCTAAGAAAGTAGGTGTTAAATGACCAGTCTTATCGAAATGGTTCACAAGGACATATTCACAAGCATCTGATTTCACACAGTCCGCCAGGATGCATTTTAAACATAAACAGCATACAAATCATTGGTTTGAAGGTCTATTGTTGATAAAAATCAAGAAATAACTTGCTCGGACTTCTTACCATGTTATTTCACAAACAATTCATTACTCAACAGCAGAAAGTTCCTGGTACAGAATGATCATCTGAAACTGAAACTATCAGTATGTAAAAGCCAAATTGGCCACACAGACACCATGGACATGTTCTTTAAACCTCTTCGTTTCTTCTTTGTCTTTTCTGCCATTTATGGAAATTAATCTGAAGTCTGACCTTTGTGTCTCTGGTCATTACAGGTCTCCAGGTGTCCGTCGTTGGCCTTGAGAGGTCTCTCCACAACTACACCCTGGACCCATCGGAGACGCCATTTGATATGAAAACAGTGCCCCTGGCAACGCAGCCAATCACAGAACAGAAGACAGGTACAGTTTACATAATTGATTCTTAAAGGCTTCGGTCACAGGATATCAATGTTTGTAATGGAAAAAAAGTAAGAGGGCCTTCCCATACCTTTCGCTCAATCAATATTTCTCATTGTTCACACTCCTGTGGGATCTTCTGAAATGTACAGTATAGCAGTTGGTTGGTGTAATGCGAACTTTGATATATCATAAGTGCCTGAATAGCTCATGTGTTAGAGCTCAACAAATTGTGACTTTAATAGTTCTGTGAAATTGCCATGGAAGTTGTCTCAAACATCAGAGGAAATATGTTAGAAGATTTGCTACCATGGATGGTATGATTATAACATCGGTAACAGTTAGGTGACTGTGATTGTGGCAAAGTTGACATCCAACCTGGTTTCATCTAGTCATGAGTTGGGGAGGAAGAACAAGGGCTATCTTCATTCTTGGTAAGACAGACTTTCAGGCCGATCGTCAGTTGATAGGTGGCACCTTTTTCTGTGGTGAAGGTAGAGGTGTTCTGTCTGTAGTGAGTGGATGTGGTTCTCACGTTTGTTGAAGCTAAGACGTCTTGCTTTTCCTCTTCAGTGTCAGTCACACCCAGTATGGGATTGGGAGATATCTCTGCCAAACCACAGGAGAAAGTTGCAGCCACAAGGCAGGATATTTATGCAGGTTGGTTGCTTTTCAAAGTTTCTCTTTGTTTGTAGGTTTCTTCAAATCTTTCTTAGGCATTTGTGTCTGATTCTACATGTATGTTTTGTTTCTCATTTGACACTGTTATTTTATACCCTGGCCAACAATTCGTCTAATGGATTGCATTACGCATCATTTAGTTTAAGTATCTGTTCAGGGGGATGATTTTGGTTATCTTGTGATCCTCTTCATTTCGATCTTTGCAAGTATCATCTGACAGTGACACTTTAGTTCGGAAGATACCAATCGAGCAGAAACTGTCAGCTATAATTGCAAGTTTTAGAGTCTACCTCATGACTAACATTCCCTCAAGTCATTGTTATGGTGACTAAGTTATTCAAGTGTCTTGTTTGTCTTGTTTTCAGAGCAACTGGCCCAGATTCCCGAGTTTGCTGGTCTTGGTCCTCTCTTCAAGTCCTCCAGTGCTCCTGTAGAACTAACGGAATCAGAAACGGAATATGTTGTACAATGTATAAAACATACTTTCCAAGACTACATTGTGTTCCAGGTAAAGGTTTCATTCTTACAGTTTTCACCATTATCTCTTTTCATTCATCCACCTTCAAAAAAGGGATTTGTTTATTCATAACTATGCCAGTAGGCCTACATGCAGTCCTGCTTTTATGCTCACAATGCTTCATTGTACGGATGAGTGACCTGTCATGTCTCCTGGTGAAGACATCTACATGCTGTTAGGCAAGTCAACATGGCCATTACATCATGGCTAGCCTGTGCATTGAAGATTTGAAGATACCTTTGAGCTGTATTCAGCAAATTTTTTTATGCAATTCGTTAGAATTAAAGAAATGCTTTGTCGCCCTTGGCAATCACTTCTGAAATCTTGAAAAGGTAAACATTTCTCTTGGTAACATTTATCACCGTTAATTGAAAATGCTGTCAATTCATGATGGCAGTTTTGGTTTTATTGATTTAAATTCAAAAAAAGAAGGAATAGAGTACAGAGTTTGGTCATGTTTATCTGATACGAAAGCCACAGTGACAGACACGCATGACAAGGCTGTTGGCAGCAGTTCGTATTTCAGACGTCACCACTGTTGCTTACATGCCAGTCGGTCTGTTCTCTCCTACTTCAGTCCTAATAAGAGATATAGGAATCAGGAATAGGCGGGATGTTCTCTTAATTGCTATTTTCTTTTCTCTTCCAGTTTGACTGCATGAACACCCTGAATGATCAGATTTTAGAAAATGTCAAGGTCAACATGGAGACGAGTGATGATTTCGAGGTTGTACGATATATACCAGCTCCATGCCTAAAATACAACGTATCGGGAACGGCTTATACATGTGTGAAATTATCAGATGATGCTACTTTAGGTATGTGCGAATTATTGCCAACAAATCGTGGGCTGAGGACTAACTGGTTCTATGTCTAGTTTTTAAAAAACGGTACTCTGCAAGGAAAAAAGAATTTCACCTTGAAGTTATCATTGATGTAATAGAAACAGAAATGTTATATATCATTGAACATCTGCAATATTTCTAATCGTAACATGTACCTGAAACACTGATACAGTGGAGTCTCCCTTAGCAGACACTATTCTGGTGTTAGGGACGCCTTGGTACCGATTGGTCAGTTTTATATTAACCTTTGTAATCAGGTTTTCATTTAACCTCTGTGATACAGATAAACTGACAAATGTCAGATTTACACATAAAATACATTGTGTGATCTGCAGTAGAACCTTGCTATTAAGGACACCCTTGGGCTTACAAGTACTGTCCTTTATTGAGAGGTGTCCTGATTACAGAGGTGTAATTGAATGGAAACGACCAATTTGGGACCAAAACTAGTGTTGTTTATAGAGAGGTGTCCGCTAAGGTAGGTTCCACTGTGTATGCAAGATTGACTGTGTATACAGTGGAACCTCCTTTAGTGGACACCTCTCTATTAGGGACAACCTCTCCATTGAGGACACTAGTTTTGGTCCTAAAGTGGTGGTTTCCGTTCAATTGGACCTCTCTAATCAGGACACCTCTCTATTAAGGACAGCACTTGTCAGTCCCGAGGGTGTACTTAAATTTAATAGAGAGGTTCTACTGTATATTTAGCATATATTTTATGTGAACTGTTCATTTCAGTTGCTGGTACATTCAGCTGTACTCTCAAGTTTACTGTGAAGGATTGCGACCCAGCTACTGGTGAGCCTGATGATGAAGGATATGAGGACGAGTATGTGGTAAGTCCTCAACCAGTCATAACTTTTGTTTCAGTCTTGCATCAAATTTCTGTATGGATTTCTTGATTGAAAAATGCCTGTTGTAAACGCTGTCCGCAATATCTGTACGTGTTGTACTCAAATGTACAGCAACAATGGGCTACTGCCCAGAAAGGTCCGTGGATAGTGAAGTGCACACAGTGAGGGATGGTCCCGAATCTCTCTTCATATAGGACTGATGCCTTACATAAAGGGCGCAGTAGTATGTCCGAGAAACATGTCCCAATACGGTAGAACATTTGTATGAAGGACATCTTGGTGCCTGTAATGCTTACAGAGAACATGTCCTGTCGATGTACATGTTATGTGTTTTTGGCATACTGCGATGTGCGTCATCATGCCAGGCACCATACAGTGCATACTAAAGTATTCCTGTAAAACACTTGGGAAAATACTAATTATAGGGGAGAATGTGGATGTTGGGGAATTTTTTCTGATCCTCTTCTTAAATATGCCAATGAGTAATTGATTTTCTCCATTTTAGCTCGAGGATATTGAAGTGACAGTGTCTGATCATGTGCAGAAGGTCATGAAGCCTAACTTTGGTGCCTCATGGGAAGAGATTGGACCAGAAAACGAGCTAGAAGATACATACGCTTTGTCTTCAATGAAAACATTAGATGGTGAGTAGCCTAATCATTTTCAATCAAGTCAGTATGGCTGAATGCAAATTTTTGAATTTTGTCCAACTCAGAGTATCACCAATGATTGTCTTGTGTGATGATGATACTATTATACATGAAATGTGAAGTACAATTTGTTAAGATTTTACAGCTTTTTAGCCACTTTGAGATGGATTGCATGTGCAGATTCCATGTGTAATCTTGTCATCATACAATACAAGACAACAAGTGACATCGAAAAATGTCAATATATCCTATTTGATGATTTTAAGGTGGTCGTAAACTTTTGCAAGTACTATAGAACATGTAGAAGATGTGCACATTGACTGTCAATTTTGATGACGCACAATGTCAATTTCATTATTCATGCCTTGCTGTGCTTTTGCTATGCTCTTTTCTCCCTTTATAGTGGCTACTGCAATAGCATTATCATTGATATTTCTTTGTCTCCCAGCATCCTTCTTGTGATGAAAGTTAAAATGTCATGAATAATATTGTGTATAATCTTTATAGATTGTGTCTTTCCACTAGTGTTTCTATCACATTAATGAAGAACACTCTTGTTTGCAAACTATAAATTTTCACACAATGACCTGTTCCTATCTTTATCCCATTCAATTTTATTCTTGCAGAGGCTGTCAAAAATATTATCCAGTTTATGGGACTCCAGCCATGCGAACGTACAGACAAGGTCCCAGAAGGCAAAAATTCACACACCCTGCTTCTTGCCGGGGTGTATAGAGGGGGCTACGATACATTGGTGCGGGCCAAGTTGGCTCTCAGTGATGGAGGGAATAATGGGGTGACCATGCAGATCACAGTGAGGAGTATGGATAGTGCAGCTTCGGAAGTCATCGCCTCTGCTGTTGGTTAATTCCCTGTATAGCGTTTCCTCCCTATACAAAAGACAATTTAGTTTCTTCTTTTGATTTGACTATGGTTAACCATCTTGGTGTGGACCATTTCAGTGCTGCAAATGCCATCAGTAGTATGATTGTGGTCTGATTGGATGTCCTATGAACAGACATGATATTAGCTTGTATTGGATAATGGCTGTTAAAATCTTGTGTTTCACACATCATTTGTCTAATGATACTTAGAGCCATTATAAATGAAATACAGTTCATTTCCTTACTGAATTATTCAATCAATGTCTAAGGTGAAGTGGTGGTTGGTGTCTATACATGAAGTTGTAAAACTTTAGAACATCTTGTATTGGGTATTGTTTGACTTGTTAAATACGTGCTTTTTTGACGAGGTCACTGGTAACGCCGCAATCAATGTTAACTGTGTATCCCCCTCCCACTCGGGTAATCTACACTCAAGTCGACATACAGTACGTCTCATTTTAACATACCCGCGATAACTGGTAAATAAACACTTGTGACACAGTTTAAAATAACAGGATAGTTTTTCCTGGTAATTTTATAGGCTAGTGATAAAGTGCGCTGTGAGTGCCAGTAAAAAAACGTGTGAAATAACACGATATATTTTCCGTGTACATCTATACTATGTAAGTAGGCCACTGTATCTACTAAGTAGGCCACCACACTGGTGGCGTATTGCCGATATTATACAAATAGTGGATGTTTGGGAGTCCGATATGGAATTTTGATGGACGAAGAAATGTCATGGCCTACTGGTGACCTCGCGCCTCCATGTACAATTTCTGATTATCTCCGCTGCGCTTCCGTGGTTTGAAAGAGTTAATTTTTGCTCCGAGCTGAAAACCCGGTGTGATAGAATCAAATGCCCTCCCTTTCCTGATGCCTGCCTGTATTGTTCGTTTTCGGATTAAGGGTCTTGGCTTCTTTAGAGTCCTATTGAATGGTGCCGTGTTCATTGAGGGCATTTAATATCAGGGGGCATCTGATTCTATTACACCGGTGTATACAGGTAAAGGGAACGGAGGTCCTAGGAATGCAGGACCACACACAATAGCCGTGTATTGTCCTCGAATGGTTTGGTTGGGGTTAGCTATAATCTTCAACAAAGGAACTGCGCGACTCTATTCACTCTAACAAAAGGAGCGGACCTAGATTCCAGAGGGACTTGCGTTTCTTTTACACCGGGCTGAAAAACGCATGTGAATTTACACACTACATAAGGCCATAGCCACTGTAAACAAAGCCACATTCCAAGACTCCATATAATAATCATAATGGTCATAGCTAATTAGGCGTATAATTTGTTATTTTTAGTGACAAGTTAAAGATTGCTGGATCAGTTTCTTTTTAGAGTGGAGTGATATTTAAAAAACACAAATCTAGTCTAAAGACGGTCATCCTCGGCACCCAGTGGTTTTCCATATGCTCCAGCTCTCGCTATTACAATTTTATTTTACAATATTATTTTGTATGGGACGTAGGAGTATCAAAAACCTGAATCTCAGGATGAAAGACGGTATTCCTAAAGACTCCATCAAGACAAAATCATCCTCGGCACCAGTGGTTTGCTCTCGCTAGGGACGTACCTGAATCTCCGCGAGGTCGCCACAACTCCAATCACCTGAATGTTCACAACTGGGACAATTTGAGAGGCATCACACCGGATGTGCCTTATTTACGAAAACTTATAACTGCCAGTGTAGATGCGAAGGGCCTATCCGATCCGCGTCCGGAGTGAGTTACTCTAAGCGCACACCCAGTTTGCCTGAGTGTGAGAGATTTTTAACATTTTTAACAACATTAGGCCTATATTAGGTATGATTACATTCCTGCTGCTCCAGGTTAGCAAGGCATGCTCCAAGGTATCCCTTTTCAAAGTCATGATGATTTACTACTCGTTCGGAACCAGTCTCATTCTAGGCCTAGCCCATTTAAATATCCTCGATGTGCTCCCGGGGATGTGCTACGCTCCGACTCCGCCTTTTTTAGGGACGAAAACATTGGTCTAGTCTCATCTTTGAATTGAGTAACTAGACTAGTTACTGGTACTCTAAGGTCTCATTCATTCACATTACTGACCAAACTCGCACAGTTCCGAAATTAAAATTCAATTTGTGAAGGAACGCTGCATGGGTCTCACTAGCCAGTGGTGATCAGGTCAACATTGGTCCCCCTTAAAAAAAAAGTTCTTCAATCTCAGGCGATTACCATGGATACAGATAAGCCTATCATATCGCTATTGCTGCATGTTCAAATGTCGGTGTCCTGGGTATTTTGTGAAGAGGTAGCTCTGACGATTATTTGAGGAAAATATCAGCTTCTTCTGTGCACGTCCGCAGTGACCAGGCCTCGCATGCTATGTATAGCTCAATCGGATGTTGACATGAACTGGTTCCTGTCAGAGTGCACATGTTCTCAAGGTGAGACTTCGCGGTCAAAATGCTCAAAGAAAAGCCGCAACGACACCCTATTTTGGTATCAAAATTTAAAATTGTTATTATTTTGCTTTCTCAAGGTGATAAGTAGAAGTTTATAAAAATATTATTTCACCATCCATGTTAATCGTCAAGTTATAAGGCGGCAAGGTGAAATTTTCAAAATTTTCATCGATGTACAGGGTGTCTCATGTATTGTGCTGCCCCCATGTTCTCATGACTGAATTACTTGATAACAATGAAAGCTGGCCAGATGTATTCTAGAAGCGACAAGCTATTCAGAAATGTATAGGTTTATGTGTGAGAGTGATATACTGCAAGGTCGACAGCCACTTGAACAGGGGTATGCATGAAATGACGTCGCGCCATTTGTGGAGCCAGGTAGGCCCGGCCATTGCACTGGCTAGTGAGACCATGGATTACTGACGCCAGGCAGCGTTGGGTCGAGGTTTAATACATGGACTATACAAAATACGTCGCTGTGCGAGTTAGCATGAGTGCGTCGGCGCGATGACTGTACTACGATGAGTGAGCGTAGGCGCGATGACTGGAACGAGGCTGATATTAACTCTGCTTTTGGAGAATGCTACCGGACGTGATCAAAGATTGGATTGGAACTTCAAAAAATGGCGGCGTCGATGGCTGCCGCTGCGTCTTCTCCGCAGCAAAAAGACAGCATACCGATACCTATCTCACAAGCCACCAAAGATGATATACATTTTTTCATAGCGCAGATGTCGGGTGAACGTAGGGGAAATCGAGGGGATTTCTTCTACACGCATTTTGCGGCTGTTAATGATCTTCGTTGTTCGTTTTCGGCGTGTTCTGAACGTGACCTAGTGCCTGAATCCTTTGTGACAGAAGGCCTGGGCATCGTAGGTCCTCCGGTAGCACCGGGGGAATTAGCCAGGAACATCTTAAAAAACCCCATTGCAAAATTACGGAAAGCATTGGAAGATGGTCATTATACTAAAGCGGACAAACATCTGGCGGCTATTGTGGAGTATATGGAATGTTACAATGAAGGATTACATCTTGGCGAAGGCAGAAGGGGTGAGTAGAAGCGTATGTATAGGCAGGAGCAAAGTGGATTAAATTGGCCCGATCTTCAGGTGATTAAAAATTAGTATACAGAGTAAGGGCATTTGGTTGTGTTGTTAGATCAGTCTCATGGTTCGCACAGGACAGGACATTATTCAATGGCATTTAGGCCACTGGGGCACTCTGGGTGTGTTTTTTTACATTAATTAAACACCATTATTTTCACTGCAAAGTGTTGAATGTTGAAAATGTTCCTTATCGAATCCTTGTAAATGAAATTGACAAGCGTAGAGTTCTATATATCACTATTATTCATGATAACTAATAAGAGGTAGTACAGTACAGAATGTAGCTGAAGCCATGTTGTCTAAGAAGGAAGTGATGCTGAGTTAGTTACAGCAAGATAATGATAGGTGGCAATAGTAATGATAATACATTCAGGTAGACATACGGTAGTATGAGTCATCATACAGTAAGGTTAAACTGAAACATCTGATAATACTACATCTCCCTCCTTGAGATATTAATCCACACTGGAAATAAGCAATGTTAGTAATATACAATCAATACAAGGTATATATGAAACTAATGTGAAGATATGCAAAATAAACCTTATCAGCTTAGAGTTGTCTCACAAGAAATTGGGTGATCAGTCCAATGATTTGGAATCAATCCATAGGGTCATTTTTTCACAATGTGAGTGTACATACCAGCTGTACCTAGCACTTATAACATCCGGATTATACGTATCATTAGTATCAGTCTGTGCATGAGAATCGTGTAATATGAGTAATATATAAGAGTTCATTATGTAACGCTAAATGAATCAGAGTTTTTTACAGGTTAAGTCTGTCTGGTGGATGTATTGCTCGACCAGACCTTGTGGTATATTGGTTGTTGTCTGGTTGCATTGACACAGCAGGTTGCGGTACCTGTGTATCAGTTTCATGTGAAATGTTCAAGTCGGTGTTATTACTGAACTGCTTCTTGGTGGTATGGAGTTGTGAACGGTTTCTCCTATATTGTAATTTGTCCTCCTTGGTCGGTTTCGACAATATACGACCGCGGTTCGGACAGTTTCCTTGTGACCTTGGCAGGTTGCCAATGTTTTGACTGATTGTCTCTTACGCGGACAGATTGGCCTTCCTCTAATGGCGGTAGAGGTGCTGACCTTGCTGTCTTACAGTCAGGACCAACTCGAAAAAACGAGGTAGCAAGAACCACGGTTTTCCGAGGTTACAAGCGCAGAGCTGAATTACAACAATTCACGTTTCTCAGCGAGCGCATGACAACAAGAATCGGAAAAAGTGCAATGCAGCGGGTGCAATAACTTAACTTCTATCGGTTTGCACTGAAAAATACAATGTATCGTAATAGAGGTTTATGAAAAGGCATCAAATCCTAGTGAAATAACCGATTATTTGATCACCTTTGGCAATGGCTAGCTCTTTAGAAAGAATTTTCCTCCACGACCCGGTAATTTTCCCAAGACATATGTACATTCTTTTAGCGATTGGGACTATGTTCCATTGGTCGGCACCGGAGATTTCTTGTCGGCGTCTTTAAATAGATGTATACCTTCACGGAAAGCCCGCATAAATCATCGAAAAAGCGAGGTTATGGGCAACCACGTTTTTGTAAGGTAGCAGATACCTCGTTTTTTCGAGGTTCCGCACTCATAAATGCCCAATTCGACTCACCTCGATTTTCCGTGGTTCATCGGAAGTAGTAAACATTTCTGGCTAGGCTAGCCCCTGGGGTCCCCGGGAACCGGGGGAAAGCGTTTAAAATTGAGCCACGGGATAAGGAATGGGAACCACCGCTAATCCGCTAATAAAGTACTACCGTCGCCAAACGGTCATCTCATACGGAAAATTTACTGCATTATCGGTCAGCCTCTGCCAATGTAATGCTTTATTTTTGAAAATAACAACGCTTGAACATTGCTGATGAATGCATAGTTCTCGACATGCTCGATGTGCTACGGCTGGGATCATATTTAAAATTCCCGCGGTTTATAATATTTAAAGATCTAACAAAGCACTCTCCACCACAAGTGTATCGGCTAATACACAGGCGCCGTGATTTGTTGTGTTTACCTCTGTTGTAGAGAATGCCGGTAGTAACCCGCGAATTGTCAGCGCACTTGGTTGACCACATCCATGACGTCGCTCAACAGCTACATTGGAACATCAGTAATCAAGACGGCCAATGGCGTGCTAGTGGGCGGGGCTACATGTGGCGCGTCATGGCTATTTTTAGCGACCAGCGGTCCAAAAGCACATTGCAAGCACCTTCGGCAACCTCCGCGTGTTCTCCTCGGGATTGTTCGGAAGTGGACGGACGCGATGTATTGATAATCGGGCGATTTGCCATGTATGCACGTGTAACGTTCTGAGGCTTTTTTTATCGAATTCAAGATATTACATCGCAATAGAGTGGTTTATGGCTCTTGACTGAACCTTGAACTTATTCGGATTTTAGTGTTTTAAGTTAATGGCAGCTGCTGGACTTCAACTACGATTAAGCAGACGGACCGATGGTCTAAACCCGGGGCCAAATGCATCCACATCCCTGATTGGTTGGCTACCTTCGTGAATATTTTAACATGGGATTATTTTCTGCTTGTAGTGATTATCGGATATAAAGAAACGAGTGTGGTCAGTACGCTTTTTATTTGTCTCAAGTTACGTATCTCCTATTTCGCATCTAATCGGGGAAATAATGTATTCCCGAGTAAAACTGCGGATAATATTGTATGCGTTTCAACATCTGGCCTGCATACTAGTAGTCATAATAGGGCTGGCGTAGCTCGTTGGCACCTTTCTGAGAAAAAGAATAGACCTCGATTTTCCGTGGTTGCATGAACATCGAATTATCGTGGAATGTGTTTATCCTCGATTAATCGTGGTTGATGGTAAAACCTCACAAAAGCGTGGTTTCAGCCTACCTCGCTTTTGCGTGGTTGCTACTGAACCTCGATTTACCTGGGTACATAAAATACCTCGCTTATTCAAGGTATCTGGAACCTAGGAAAACCGTGGTTCCTCGCTACCTCGTTTTTTCGAGTTGGTCCTGACTGTCTTATCATAGTATGATTTCTGGTGGTTTTGCCTGTTCACTAGTTCAGCTTTTGTAATGTCATTGTCAATCTGTTGCGATTTCAGTGAAGACTTTTTCATTGAAAGTAGTGTTCTCGTGTTGCGGTTCATCAGGAGCATGACAGGGCTAGGCAGGTTATGCGATACAGGTGTGGCCCTGTAATTCAAGAGAGCCAGATTTGCATCTTCTCCTGCATCTAGTGCTTTCTTGATGAGTTTCTTTACGGTTTGAACACATCTTTCAATTATACCATTGCTTTGTGGGTACAATGGGCTGCTTGTTGTGTGCTTTATCTGATAGTTCGCGCAGAATGATCGGAAGGTGGCGCTAGCATACTGAGGGCCGTTATCGCTTACGATCTCCTCAGGAATTCCATATTCGCTGATTACCGATTTGGCATAGGCTACAGTCACTTCCGAGCTCAATGATTTTCCGAGTCTGCGAACAACCGGAAATTTCGAGTAATAGTCTACAAATAGAAGGTAGTGAACCTGACTATGTTCGAATAGGTCCGTGGCAATCTTTTGCCATGGATATTGCGCGATTTCATGCGGTATCAATGGTTCATGTCCTTGGCGATTTTGATACTTTTGGCATGTGGCACATGTTTCTACTGTCTGTTTCACTTGATGTGTGATTCTCGGCCAAAACACTGACATTTTAGCGCGGAGAAGGCATTTTTCCATGCCCATGTGTCCCTGGTGTATGAGGTTTAGCATTTGTGGCCTCAGTGCATCTGGTACAACGAAGCAATTGCACTTGAAGATAATGCCATCCTCAATACTCATGTCCTCCCGGTAGTTCCAATAATCCATTACTTCAGGAGGGCAGTCATTTTTTGCGGCAGGCCATCCTTCAATGACATGCTTTTTCAGTATCTGGAGAATTGGATCAGCAGCCGTAGCAGTGCGGATCTTTTCGATGTCATGGTTACTTGAGTTCACTGTTTCTGTTATGTAATGTACCGGAATTTCTGGAATCTCTTTGTGATCTGTTGCTGATGAGAGTTTGTTTGGATCTACATGCGATAATGCATCTGCTAAGACATTGTCATGATTGTCCTTTCCTGGTAAGTAGACCACTTCTACATCATATTTCGACATGCGCAAGAGTAAGCGCTGCAGGCGCGGGCTGCATTTTGAGATTGGTTTTTTGTGTGCGGCCACAATTGGTTTATGGTCGGTTTGTACTTCTACGTGTTTCCCATATACATAGTGGTTGAAGCGCTCTAGTGACCAAACCACACCGAGCAGTTCCCTTTCGATGTTGCTATAGTTCTGCTCTGTGGTAGACTGTGTACGTGAGGCGTAAACCACTGGGCGGCCATCTTGAAGAAGACAAGCGCCGAGCCCCCGGAGTGAGGCATCACTTTGGGTTACAGTGTCCTTCTTTGGGTCATAATAAGCGAGAGTATCGGCGGATACGATAATATCTTTGAGCTTGTCGAAGGCTGTCTGGTGCTCAGGATTCCATTGCCAAGAGATGTCTTTCTTGGTCAAGTCCCTGAGAGGTGCTGCCACGGTTGCAATACTGGCATTGAACCGGTTTAGATAGTTGACAAGACCAAGAAATGATTGCAGATCTTTTACATTATCAGGAGGGGCCATTTCAGTGATCGCACGGACCTTTGCTGGATCGGGTTTCATCCCGTCGGCGGACCACATGTGACCAAAGAAATGTGCGTCCCTGATCTTGAACTGTAGCTTGTCTTGGTTGAATCTGACGTTGTTGTCGCGAGCCGTTTGTAGTAGGTTGAGAAAGTTTCCGTCGTGAGCTTTCTCTCCGATGCCATACACGATCAGGTCATCGGCGATACCTGTAATACCTGAGAGTCCTTCACACAGTTGGTCCATTTTCTGTTGAAAGATATCTTGACTGACAATCAATCCAAATGGTAATCGGTTGTAGCAAAATCTACCGAATGGGATAGAAAACGTGGTTAGCAATGATGATGCCTTATCTGAAGGTACCATCCAGTAGCCACTGCGGGCGTCCACTACCGAAAAGTGGGTGGCCCCAGCAATCAACGGCGCAATGTCATCGACTGTCCTGGTGTAGGTATGCTCGCGTTTGATAGACTTATTGATCTCACGGGGATCAAGACATATTCGGAGTCCTTTGCCAGCCCCCTTATCCACGACAACAAATGAGTTCACCCATTCAGTTGGTTCGGTGACCTTTGAGATGATCCCGAGTTTCACCATACGTTTCAACTCTGCTTGAAATTGGTCCTGTAAGTGTACTGGAACTGAGCGTGGAGGGTTAATCACAGGTTCAGCGTCTGATCTCAGTTGAATATGATAAGGATCTCCTGGAAAGCATCCAATGCCTCTGAAGACATCTCCATGCTCTTCCAGGACCTTTTGCTTGGTGAGTGGTTCGGTGATTTCGGAAGGTTTGTTGACCTCGCAGTTGATACGAATCAGGTCAAGAAGTTGGCAGGTTTTTAATCCCAGTATCGTCGCACCAGAGTCTGTAACATCAAAGTTAATTGGGTGTTTCTTTCCGTCATGACGTATGTACAATGTGCACGATCCGTAGTTGGCTATTTCGGTGCCACCGTATGCGATTAGCTTAGCCTTTGGTGGCGTTAGCTTGTAGTTTTCTGGGAATAAGCGGTCAACTTGCGATTTGGAAATAACGTTGGTTGCGGCTCCGGTATCCAATTTGCACATGATTTGTGAATATCGCTTGTGGTACTGTTGCGTAGTAACGGCGAATTTTCGAATGATTTCTGGCGCATTGACACTATCGACTTTCGAAACCTCGATTGATCCTACGAAAAGGTCAGAGAACTCCTCCTCGATTTCGTGTAATCTTCGTGATTTTCCTTTTGATTGGCACACTTTGTCGTAGTGACCAACCTTTGAACATGAGCGGCAGGTGGCGTTCTTTGCAGGGCATTTGTCTCTTTTGTGGAAGCCTCCACCACAAAAGAAACACGATTTTGTTTTCGAATGATCCCGATCCCGATCCTGGCGGTCCGATCGAAATGTATGTCTGTCCTGTCTGTAGTCTGTAGATTGTCGTTTGAACGGCGGTTTCCGTTTCTTATGCACGGCATGTACTGCATCCTCATCGACTATTTCCTTTGTTTTCAAGGTCGTTGCTTCGAATGTTCTGGCGATTTCGATAGTTTTGTCAAGGGTTAGCCCGTTCCCTTGGCTGATACATTTCGTACGCACTCTGTCCTCTTTTAAGCCAAATACTAGAGTGTCTCTCAGTATTTCCTTTTGGACATCAGCAGCATAGCCACAATCTGCTAGTGAGAGCCTGGCCTCGATCAGAAATTGCTCAAACGATCTGTCTCTTTGTTGTAATCTGTGTAACTTGTGTCGTGCAACGAGAAAGTTTGCCTGAGGGTTAACATACTCTTCGAATTTTGACCAATAGTTCTTAAGTACTTTTTGATCTGCTGCGCTGAGACCCCATGAGTTGAAGAGGTCCAACCCACGGTCTCCAGCCCAAATGAGAAGATATTTACACTTAACTTCTTCATCCTCTGCCTTTAGAGGTCCTTCGAAGATAACTTCCACTTTCTGCTTCCACTTTTTGTAACGTGATAAAAGTTCAGTCCCAATCAATGGACGGGCCTTGGTTGATGGCTGCAAGGGCTGCTGCCATTGTGAAGCACGAATGTATTGGAAAATGTACTGGATCCGCCCCTTAGTGCATTTGTACAGACTATGTACATGCACTGCGGAGAACAAAGGAATCACAAAGTTGCAAAGTTAATGTTCATTTTCCACGTTTCCTTGGGCATGGTTCGGAAAAACACTTCTGACACCATGTTGAATGTTCCTTATCGAATCCTTGTAAATGAAATTGACAAGCGTAGAGTTCTATATATCACTATTATTCATGATAACTAATAAGAGGTAGTACAGTACAGAATGTAGCTGAAGCCATGTTGTCTAAGAAGGAAGTGATGCTGAGTTAGTTACAGCAAGATAATGATAGGTGGCAATAGTATAGATAATACATTCAGGTAGACATACGGTAGTCATCATACAGTAAGGTTAAACTGAAACATCTGATAATACTACACAAAGCAAACAGTGGCATTAAAGCTGACATGCATGCATAAAAAACCCACAAGCGGCCAAGTCAGAAAACACAAACGCCCAATCACCAAACATCCAGCCGTACCTGAAACACAGGCCCTTGACTTGAGTGTTTGTTATAGGGGAGGAGGGCGTAAAAGATGGGTAAGGGCCTAAAAGAATGGATAAGCCAAGGAACAAGGCTGGCAAAGAGGAAAAAAACAAGGTATGAACGCGATGGTCTGCAACGGCCGTCCGCCATCCCCGATATTGGCAACTGTAGTGGGTTACATTGAGGTAACAGGTTCGTGAGAAACAACTCTTAAACAACTTGGTTAATCTAAGACTAAATTGAATCTGCTTTATTATCCACAAACATATCATATATGGGTTACAAATATGTACAGGATGAATGCAATTACTCTGATTGGTTCAGAGAAAGGGATTAAAATCAGGAATGGTAATTAAGTCGTCTCATTGACTGCAAGAGGGAGGAGCTTAGCGGCAAGCTGCAAGTGGTATAAACAAGCATGGTTACATACATAATTAGCTGGCGGCGACATTCTCCGGCCCAAAAAAGATGGATTCTTAGAAAATCTAATTAGAAAGTTAAGCTGATAATAACGTAAGTCCATTGCGTTGTGTTTAAATAAATTGTGAAGAATCTGTTACAATCAACTGAACCGGGTAGATCAAAGCTAAAGTCATACCAGTCAAATTATAAGACGTCTGAAGTGGGCATCGAAACAAAGTACAAATAAATCTTAATCCCAAGATTAGTAAATGGAACACACAGTCTGGTGTAGCAATTATCAATTAAGCTGTTAATCAAAGACTTAAACCTTGGAGTGAAGTGAGGCAGAATAACTACAAATGAGACTGCATGGTCAAAATGTCGAGTACACAATAAACAGGAAGTATACTGGTAGACAGGATGGTTACAGTGCCTAAGACAAATTTAAAGATTAAGATGCATGGATGAAGAACACATGTTATCCACAGTTATTCCAGATGGAAAGAAAACATTGGTAATCCAAAGTAGCCAGAATGAAGTAATCCGTGGGAACCTGGGTGGTTCAATTCTTAGCAAAATAAACACATGTATAAATCCACAAATATGATACCGTATTGGCAAGTATTGGCTAGAAACTATTACTACAAACTAGATCATAAATGCAGTGAGTTAGTCCGAAAGTAATTATAAGTGACTAAATTATAAACACACTGAAATATATTGCAATCTTCAAACTCAGTGATTGATGCTAATAAATCCAAGATTGCAAGTGTCCAGTGGCAGTAAATCTACTAAATGTTACTTATATCCTCGTCAGTTTTAATCTCGGATTGTCAACGTTTACCTCCAGTGGGTACAGTTTTGTAATGGGTCTGTTGGTTTTGCCTGTGTTTTGCCAGTGCGCGTGCTAATCTCGGCGGAACGCACAAGTCCATCATTGCCCTTGTTTAGGCTTTCAACAATGGCAAGTTGCCACTTGAGGCGAGGAAGTTGATCATTGTCAACCATGACGATATCTCCAGTGCGAATGCGCAACATGACCACACAACGTATTTGTATCCTTGACAGTTGTTCGATGATGGGTATGTCCACAGAGGAGGTATCCTAATCTCGAAGATATAGCGGTGGGGCCTTTGCCGCGAACTATACGATCTCCAACGATTGAATAGTAATAATCCGCGCCGACAAGAACTGATATCTCGAATGGATTGACCGTATTGACAGGGTGTGCCAGTTGTAATCCTCTGAGGTGTGGTAAATCCGCGATGCGTTCATCGATATAATTCCTGAGAGGCGTCGTTATTTTCGGGACAACTAGAGCGTGTATATGGACTGTCGATCCACAGGTCGTATGTACTGCAACCGTAACGGCATTTAGGCGTTTCATTCCCGTTGAGTTTGCGCCTAACGTCGAAATGTTCACCATCTCCGTATCCAAGGTTTCGTTGAATTGAAATCCTAGTTTCGTGGCGGCCTCTGCTGTGATGAAGCTTTTCTGCGAGCCATCATCGAAAAGAAGTGCGGCACTGGTTTTGTGTTCGCTTATGGTGGAAGAAATGTCTGCTACTGCAGTTTTCAGTAGCACGGCTGATATCTGGTTGATGTGATTAACTGCAGTGTCATCGGGCGGTAAGACACATGATAGTCCTTTGGTGTCCAAATTGTTAGTGGCTGATAGGTTTGGACCTCGTCCGGCATATCCAGTGGCCTGAGGTTTAGGCCCACGCTGTTTGAACTGTGATTTTGAATCACGCGTGAAAAACGATGCTGTAGCCATGCTTTCGTTGAGTGTGTGCATCGTATCATTGGTCTCGGCAACGTCCATCGCCTCGATCTCCTTTGCCAGTGCCTCACGTAGTGACCTTAGAGTAAAGTCAGCTGTCTCGTTACTCCGGGTGAGCTGCTTCCTGGTATTGGGCGGGATTTTATCTAATAGCATTGGGACTAATAAGTCCCCATAAGAGTCTTCCGTTTTGTTGAGGGATTGTAGTCCTCTGACATAAGTTTCAATCTTGTCGACGAATGTTCTTAGTCCACAAATATCCTCCGACGGTCTGGGCAGCTCCCAGAAGGCGCGCATAAGGGCACTGATCACCTTATGTTTTTCCCCGTAACGTTTCCTCAGCAACTCCATGGCATGGGCGTAGTTAGCATCTGTTGAACTCAGTCCGGCAATGATGTCGGCGGCTTCTCCAGACAGTTGGGCTCGGAGGTATTGCAATTTCTGGACGTTGTCAAGGTTTGTATTGTTGTGGATCGCGGCGGCGAAGACATTGTTGAAGGTTTGCCACTGTAAGATGTCTCCCGAAAATGTTGGTAATGTCAGCTTTGGCAGCTGTACATTCTTCGTTCTTGGTGCGAACGTTGGCGCCGTTGGACTAGGTGGGACCGGTGGCTGAGGTTTAGGTGCGGGCTTTAGTGTCAGATGATCCGACAGTCGTTGTTCAATCCGTTTGAACGTTGCAGCCTTTCCCTCAAGTTCTGAGTTATAGTCATCGTACTCGACGATCACATCGGCGACGTGGTCGTCCTCGGTTTGCAGCAGGAGTTCTGCATCCAACTTCTTGATCGTTTTCCTTTTGGTTTCTAGGATTTGGAGTTTGGCGTGTAACTCGTCTAGGTCTTCTGGTGTGATCATAGCTCGATCCATTGCTTTTAGGGTGACCAAAATCTTATCAATTGCGGTGATAGTTTTGGTGGCTTGGCCCCTGTGGGCCGCTCGTGAGGCCTTTATCCGGTCGGCCATCGTGAATGTAATGTATCCTGGTCACGGCACCAACAATGTAGTGGGTTACATTGAGGTAACAGGTTCGTGAGAAACAACTCTTAAACAACGTGGTTAATCTAAGACTAAATTGAATCTGCTTTATTATCCACAAACATATCATATATGGGTTACAAATATGTACAGGATGAATGCAATTACTCTGATTGGTTCAGAGAAAGGGATTAAAATCAGGAATGGTAATTAAGTCGTCTCATTGACTGCAAGAGGGAGGAGCTTAGCGGCAAGCTGCAAGTGGTATAAACAAGCATGGTTACATACATAATTAGCTGGCGGCGACAGCAACCTCGCATCCCATAAGTTAACATCCACGCTGTATTGTACGTTATAGAGAAGCGCATATGAACTATTGCCATGGCGACTAGACTGGGGATGGCCAACGGCTGTTTTTGTGGATCAGACCGGAAAATTCGTACAAAAACGCTGCCGCGTGGGCCTTTGATATTCAAAGTAGGATTATGCATTCTGGTGATAATTGGAAGAAGGGATGTAGAAGGCGTGGTAGGCAAGAAATTTAATTTTCTTCAGCTCTTACTGGCCGTATTTTGTGGGCGATGTGATGTGATTTGGTGATGGGTTCGATTCTTGAGATATTCTCTTCAATGGGTGGTGTAGTGCTCTGGTCATGGGTTTGAGTCTTCCTTCATGTCCTTACAGTTACACCTCGCAGTCGCTAATAAATGCTGTTAGATGCTGGCGCCACCTGTCAAGATCCCAATCAAGCATGTCACAAGCTAGTCCCTTTAAAGAGTGAATCTGCACTGCTAGTGCTAGCACCCGCTAGCCTATGGCCATATCACTATGGCAAGTACTCTTATCCATTCCAATGTCAGAACCAAACCAGATTCATATCCAAACTGACCTATTGTGACAAGATGATAGCTGGTGAATGACCTGTACCTAAATATAGGTTGCCATCATTTGCACACGAGTCGCGACCTGTGTGTGCTAGAGTTTACTCCAGCTTGCATTTGACCTAATTTTACAATGGATTTCTCCCCATATAACCACTATCTAGGATGGACAGGCTGTGTATTATAAATAGGGAAAAGTCATCTAGGCCAGGGACCGTTGCGTAAAATACTTTTTGGGCAAAATATTGCGCTAAGCGTGCTAAGTCCAGTAAGCCACTTTATTTATCTCCTAAGACAATGCCATGGTGGGACGTAACCGCTTTAGCCAGAGATCTCAAACAAATAAATTAATTAATACAAAACCTGCCAAATTGCGGCCCTTAATTCACAGTTTGGCCACCAGGGGGCATTTTTTATTAGACCTACTTATCAAGGTCACACGGGTCAATAGCATCCGTTGGCACCACAACCGCAGCGGTTAACTGTGGCATGTTTTGTTTTCAGCTTTAGTCAAGACGATTTCAAACTCAGTACTCAATCTCAGTATGAATGTAAATCCCTGACATGCCTGAGCAACCCCTATCACTCGGAGACTTTTATGGCGGTTGATCAAAGTGAATATTAATGTTTATAAAAATATTAAGTTAGTGATGAATCTTCGTCGCCACCATTTGGATTTTGACCCGGTTCGGGAAATCTCGCTCAAACTGGCCGACAGTGCATGCATGAAGCCCAAAAACAAAAATATACTTACTTTTAACTGAATCCTTATGTACCGTATTTTCAGGCGTATGACCCGCTACTTTTTGCCCTCAAACAGGCCCAAAAAGTGGGGGTGTGGGTAATATAAAGGTGCGAGTCTTGCGTGGATTCTGAGAGGGATAAGCCCCAACCCCAAAGAAAAAAAAGGGGACCAAACTGGTTACTTGATAAGGATTTATGTCCATCGTTTTCGCATTGTTTTCAACCAATATTTCCGCCATGATCGCATAGTTTGTGATGTCTCCGCTAGGGAAAATAGTCTTATTGGGGGCATAAGCGATGTTGTGGTAGGTATACAATCCCGTCGCAAAACTTCCTGAAAGTAAAGCGAAATGCATAATATTGAGTTTTGAGACAGCCCTTCACTTCAAAACAAGTTACGGCCATGCTGGAATTGATCCACTTTGGTTAACAATTAAAAAAAACATGGCGGTTCTAGGATGTCAACATCAATGAATGGCTTACTATTTTTGGAGAATGCGGGTCTTGGAGCAGTGCAGGTCATAATCAGGTGCGGGTCTTGCGTGGCTTTAGGTAATGGTCAAAGGGGGTGCGGGTCATATGGCAGTGCGGGGGATAATCCGGAAAATACGGTACACTTCCATATTATCCTAAATCGGCGAAAGGTGAACACCGCAAACTAAATGGTTTCGAAAATGGAATGCCGGACGGGGAATCCCTGCACACTGTGACGTCACCATATTACAAAATATCATACTATACCAAAATGGAGCAGCGACACGTCATTTGCATATTTTCATTTAAGCGCCCCACCGGGCACAGAAGGAACTTGCGAGTCGATCTTCGTCAACCTTTTTGCCGACTGTTGTCTAATTTGTCCATTCACCGGTGTTATCGCAGGGAAACAGGTCAAATTGACATCTATTATGTTTGCGTTTGACTTACCGTAGGAGACATGCATTTTATATTTCTAGTTCACGGTGTTTACCTTTCGCCGATTTGGGATAATATTCACCTTCAAATTTGACTGTTTCAAGAGGGAATTTGAGTGGAATGTGTACATTAGGATTTAGTTAAAAGTAAGTCGCATGATATTTTTGTTTTTGAGCTTTATGCATGTACTGTCGGCCAGTTTGAGCCGCTACATACAATTTCACGAACCGGGTCAAAATCCAAATGGCGGCTACGAAGATTCATCAGTTAGACATCACTAACTGAATAATCTTATAAACAACTATAGATTTTAAATATTCACTTTGGGTCGATCAAATGTTTCACGGCTTGGCTTAATAATTTTTCATTTTAAAACATGTATTGTCTTGACCATTGTGCTGTGAAGATGTTTTTGTTTTTTTTCTTCAGAGAATAGAGATGCGTTCAGAATTGGCAAGGTGGAAGATAAAAATTGCATCTATGAAAGTAAAATAGCCACAGTACTTGTAAATCATGTCCTAAGGAAGCTTGCATCTGATCATACCTATTGTCTTGACGACCAGACTTCGCATAGGTTGGAAAAGTGCTTCTGTGGCTGTGGAGAAGTAATCCATTATGGTAACACCAGTATTGGTAAGTGAGTCCTTTTTAGCTCACCTCTTAGCAGAGGTGAGCTTATCCCATACCGTGGCGTCCGTCGTCGTCGTCGTCGTCGTCGTCGTCGTCGTCCGTCGTCCGTTAGCAGGGCACGTTTCGTAACTGTTAGAGCTATTGAGTTGAAACTTGGTACACATGTACCCTTATGTAATGACACCTTGGAGACCAAGTTTCGGTCCGATTCGTTTCATGGTTTGGCCACCAGGGGGCCAAACGTTAAAAGTGAAAATATGCAATATCTCCCTTAATAGTAGTCGGGAAATTTTGAAAAAAATATGGTAGGTACTTCTAGCAAAGGTGCATCATATATCCTCCGGGTTTTTGATTTGATCTCCTTTTCAAGGTCACAGAGGTCAAATGGTGTAAATTGGCCGTTAGGATGTAACGATGGCACGTTTCTAAACTGCAATGACTATTGATACCAAACTTAGTCAGGTGATCTCAGGGACCGAAGTTTGGTCCAATATGATTCACCACTTGACCACTAGGGGGCAAAATCCAAAAACCTTAAAAATGTGATTATTCCTTAACTTCTTGCCCGATTGCCACCAATTTGATATCATGGGTACATCTAACCACCATACAGTATATGTCACACAGGTTTTTAATTTGACCTTCTTGTCAAGGTCATAGAGGTCAAATTCGCCGTCAGGCCGTAACTATGGCACGTTTCTTAACTGCAATGACTATTGATCACAAATTAAGTACACATGTACCCCTTGGTCAGGTGATCTCAGGTACCGAAGTTTGGTGCGATCTGATTTGCCGTTTGGCCTCCAGGGAGGGGGCCAAATCCTAAATTCTTCAAAATGCCATTATTCCTAGTAATGACTTGCCCGATTGGCACCAATTTTATATCATAGGTACATCTAATTCTAACAACCATTCAATGTGTCACCCGGGTCTTCTTTGATTTGACCTACTTTTCAAGGTCACCGAGGTCGAATGTACTGTAAATTGGCCATTTTGGGGAAATTGTAATTGCTTGGACCTACATCAAACCTAACACTACATGACACAATACCATGCTCTTTATCCATCTTTCCTCCACATGAGGTGAGCACAATGGCCCTGGCCATTTCATTTGATGGATTGGATTTGGACAGATGTATGTCACTGATGCCATCTACATGATTCTTTTGGCTCACCTTGTGAGCCTATGCGATGATTTTGCCGTCCGTTAGCGTTTCGTAACGTAACGTTTCGTAACTGCTAAAGCTACAGAACTCAAACTTGGTTGGTACACAGATATCCCTAGTTGAAAACTCCTCACAGGCCAAATTGTAACCTCACATGATTCACAGTTTTGGCACCAGGGTACCAAACGTCAAAAGTGATAACCTTTGATTTCTTGCTTAATATTGGTCGGAAAATTTGAAAAAAATATGGTAGGTACTTCTAGCAGAGGTATCATAAATCCTTTTTTGATTTGACCTACCTTTCAAGGTCACAGAAGTCAAAACTCATTTTACACCGTAAGGCGTCTTGACCACCAAGGTTTTTTGCATCTTATACCAAAGATTTTAAAACCTTGGCTTTATTGACCCAATAAACCTGTTTTCTGCTCCCTTGCAATACACACCTGATACACTACAATAAACTGCTCTTGTCACTCACGCATCTCACGTGGACTGATAAAACTGATCTGGAAACTGTAGAACATTGGCCTTGTAGGCTAAACCCCTGGGTCCTGTATAATTTTGAATGGTCGCATCTTCGAGAAGAGATCACAATCTCAAAATCTGTGAAGTATTTTGGTGATTGGATGAATAATAAAGGAGATTTGGGGATGGAGACTTGGCCAAACATGTTTAGGCCTTGATATTGAGGCTTGCATAGGAATAGACATGTGCTACTGGCTACCTCACCTGAGCACGGTTGTATGCATGGCACCCAAAACTCAAGTGTGCTTGGAACATGAATTTTTAAAAAATCAATGCAATCCTTCATGGGTATTACTGCCTGGGAGACAATACATTGAATATTCCCAGGTTGGAGGATCGAGACCTATCAATTAGACCTGAGCATGTGGAGTATGTTTTTAACTCTCAATGCTATTTGACATGTTTGAGGAGAGATATTTGGTATGGCAAGTCTACAGATATAAAGAAATTCGTTGATGAAAAAAATCGTTTTGAAATTTGCTAATTTGGTAATAATTGGTGTTTGAAGATTTTTCTCTGAGTTGGCTGAAATGGGTCAAAATGTCGTCTCTTTGTCCAATTAAAAAAAAATTTCCGTGGACAACTACCAGTTCCTGTCTGGAATATCATATCCAAATTTCAGATTCAGGACCCAACGCATTATGTAACACAATGCGGTCAAACAATGACAGTTTTACTACTAATAAAAAGGCTTTAAAAAACCAATGGTGCTCTTGTCTCCTGGCTATGTTCAAAGGCAGTAAAGACCATGAGGTTCAGGATGCCCTAAGGTGACACGTTTTGTTTCTATTTGAACTAATTAAGCTTTTAAACTTGTGTGGACATGTATCTAGTGACCTTCTAATTTACCCCTAAAATTTGGCGTGCTTGGACATCAAATATGCCGCCAGGCGGCCATCTTGAAAATTGAACAAAGTCATATTACTCTGAAACTGATGGATTGGATTTCAACCAAATTTCGTGTGTTTTTAATGTATCCAAGTATGTACCCTTTACATTATCCCACATTTTCAGTCAAATCTCTTGAAAATTATTCAAAAATATCAAAGTCCTATTTCTCTGAAACTGATAATTAGATTGCAACCAAATTTCATGTGCATGTATTAAATTGTGCTCTTTACGTTATCCCAAATTTTCAATGTAATCTGATGAAGGCTGCCATCTTGTAAATTCAACGAAACCCTATAAAACTGTTGATGAGATGTCAACCAATTTCCATGTGACATGTACATCCACTGCAAATGACATGCACTAACACTAACTGAGGTGAGCACATGGTCCCTGGACCATTCATTCTTTTGGTAACATCCGTGCCGCATCGCATCCTCTTTGATGAAGTTGAGGCAGATGAGAAGATGGCAGGGACTCTCTGATGTCTGAAAATTAAAGTACAGCCATTCTGTCTTGCTGATCCCAATAATCAATCAATTCATTCACCGGACCGATGGTAAACAACTTGATGGATCGTATTGATTATTTCCATGTGACGCCTGTCACCAAACTCGTGCTGATTGGCCAATCAATGTAATTTTCATGCGGACTTTCAGAGTAAAATACTCAGTTTTTGGATCACCTGTGGGCGAGCCTGTGTAAAAGTGTATCGCCCCTGCGAAATTCGACTGGAAATTGTCGGCAAAAGCCGGCAATTTCCACCTAATTCCAAACTATTTTTCCTTGCCAGGAGGCTGGAAAAAGCTGGCATAACCTGGCATTAGCTGGAACCTTTAAATTTCCAGAGCTGGAATTAGGTGGAAAAATCTTGACCCAGGCCTTCCAGCTGATTACCAATGTCAGGGCTGTCATTTATTGGAAATAGCTGGCATTAGTTGACATTAGCTGGAAATTACAAATTTAGCATGCAACGAGGAATGTCAGGGCTGTCATTTATTGGAAATAGCTGGCATTAGTTGACATTAGCTGGAAATTTAATATTGAGTATGTGACCTGGTCTACGTTTGAATCGATCAGAGCACTGCACACTAATAAACAGGCGTTTTTTGTCACTCAACAGTGACTATGATTAGAATCGTTGTGATATGCAACAAGAAGATCTCTTGTCGTGGAGTAAAACCAATAATCGCTTAGTTTTGACTTTGCTGATTGCAATCTTGTCACACGCACCTGCGATTATCACCACAGACAGGCAATTTTTCACATGCAAACATGATTGCATGTTGATTTTGCTTGATCCCAGGCCGTGCGATTTCCAATTCTAATTCAATTTTGATGGCATCTGCAATTATAACTGCAAACAAGCAATTTCTGTCACACAGAAATATGATTAAAGGTTGCAGGTTGATTTTGCTTCCAACAGAGGTTGCTAGGATGACCAGTTCTTGTTGCGGGCACCTGAAATTATCTATGCAAACAAGTGATTTATGTCACTTGCAAACATGATTGCTGTGGCATTATCAAGTTTTGAGCATATGCCACTGACCTAATCCCTTAGTTTTCTGACACAATCTTGTCACACTGTTATAATGTAAATATCATTCTTGGTGTGTGTTGACCATGGACTTACACGAGCATAAGAGGCCCTATCATATAAAACGTAAGATTATTGCTTCACTGAGGCTCCTTGCAGACACCTCTGCCAGGCGGACACTTCCCCATTGCAGATGGTTAAAGTTGCCACATGACCTGGGTTGGAGTGCTCGTCAATGCCGACTGGCGTCGTCAGGGCTCAATGCCCATCCTGGAGACAGCACGTCATTTACATCATAGCTAATTGTGATCAGTTGATACGATTACGTCATTGACAATCACTTACAGGAAAATTTTGCCTCTCGTTTAATAATATAGATAGTGCAAAGTATTCACATTGTAATATTAGGCTCGTAAGTTTGAGGATCATGGATTGACCAGATTGGTGTGAATTGCCCCAGGGCCCATGGAACATATGTAGGCCTATACCAATTTTAAGTCCAGACTTTACGAAATGTGCCGCGCTAACAATACGGCCGCCACCGACGATGGACGCCACATCATCGCATAGGCTCACAAGGTGAGCCAAATAAAAAAGAGGTGCCGCTTTAACTGGATACCGTGACATCAACATGATGTTAACCACACATAGCACACTCTGTCACTTTGATGTCTGGAGGGCAGGGTTACAGACGGGGACTGACGTCCAAAATGGATGTCCAAATAACATCACTGCACGACCTTGAAAAGAATGATGGAGCAAGCCGACTGTTGATTGACTCCATCACTTACATGAGTCATGAGCTGTGGACATCTCCCATGCAAAATCTTACAGTTATGATACCGTCCGGGTCTACGATCATGCATACAATAATACAGGCTTACAGCACATACACTGATTCAGGCTTCATCATATGCTAAAAAAACAACCTCAAGGCCTGTCCAGATTACCCTTTTTGCATTCATTTGAATCCTTATGTGTTCCAATTCAATTTGTGTAAACTTTGGATATCTTGATATCGAATTCGGGGTAAAAATCAAGAAATAAGAAGAGCTCCCGCATGATTTCTTTGTTTGACTTGAAAATTCAAACCTACCAGTTCCTGTCTGAGGTGTAATGCATCATGGGATAGGTCAGGTGATAAGACCACATGATAGAATTGCATAACATAATAGCAATTTGCATAATGCCAGCAAATGCCAGCTTTTTCCAACAATTGTCAGAAACATCGAATTTGAAATTTCCAGCTAATTCCAGCTCTGACAATCTCATAGTAAAGTGACAGAGATTTCCAGCGCTGGAACTTTTACGAAAAGTAAAGTTCCAGAAAATGCCAAGAATTTCCACCCCATGGATAAAGTTCCAGTTTTTGTCAGCTTTTGCCAGCTATAACTTTTCGATGAAACTCTCTAAATTCAAAGTGTCAGCTTATTCCAGCCAAGAGCTGGAAATTCCAGCTATTTCCAACAAAATCCACCCAAGGTAAAATTCATTTCGCAGGGGCATCCGTCCCGTCGTCGTTTTTAACATTAGTGGCACGTTTTGTATCCGCCAAAGCTACTGACCTCAAACTTGGTACACATATGCGGTCATATACACGTTGGTGATCGCTACTCAGACTCGGAGATCAAATCACAGTTTTATATGATTCATGGTTTTGCCACCAGGGGGCTGAATTAAATTTTTTTTAAAAATGCAATAATTCCTTTTACATTGGTCCGAAAACTTTGAAATTTCTCTGCCTCTGGTTTGTCCTTCTACATGTAGCAAGGGTACATCACATTGTTTTACAGCTTGGAGTAGCAATGCATTTGGAGTGTTTGATTTCAGCTGCTAGACCCCCGGTCTAAGTTCAGACTCTTACTTTACTGTGTTCAGAATTTGCAAAGCATTGTACCCCCAGCTAATATTACACTATTCTAAATCTAATGTATATTGTGTTGTTTTTATTTTCAGGTTCTGAGAGAGTTTTTCATGGGCGAATTGACGCCTTGGTGGGTGACATCGGGTGACATACCTTGTGTAACAGCCAGTGTGATTGGGGAAGAAGAAGAAACAGAAGCCGAAGAACCTGCAAGGAAGAGGCCGTGTACTGTTGCCTTAGAATTTAAAAAGGTGTATTCAGATAGCAAGGCAGGCCTTCGCGCGATTAACCAAGCTACCGCCATTTGTTTTGTCTTTTCATTCTACCAGCAGTACTACAATAAGGGAAAGAGACAGGCACCTCGAAAGGGACTGTTTCCTACCATCCTTCTGTCTAAGAGACAACTTTCAATTTATTTGTATGATTCAGTAAGTGACATTCTCTTGAGAAGTCAACCAATGCGCCTGCATAACCATGGAATTCTTGAAAAGCATGCCCTGTTTTACCTTTGGTGTGTTCTGAGTTGTGACTTCGTATCTCCTGATGAACAAGCTGTGAAATTCAAATCTGGGTTCCATGTACTATCATCAGGCATTCACTTCTACCGAGAACACATTGCCCGGGGCATCCACTATACACAGGTTGAAACGAATGACCCATTTCTTACACAATTCCCAAGTCCCCTTCTTCCTGCAAATTTTGCATGTAAGCCAGATACCCAGGAGTAGGACTTCATGTTTATTGTAAGACGGTACAAGAACTAAATTTGGTACTAATATATGACTGTGCATGCTTGACCAAATAGTGCAAAATGTTGTTGTTGGGTTATTGAGGTGCATATCTGGTTCAGCCTTTCTCCTTGAAATTGAGAGAATTCAAATTCAAGATGGTGGCTGTGGCTTGCAGCTCATTACTCTGGTGTCTGTCTCACAATAAAAGACAAATATATCACTGCATGATTAATGGTTATTGCATTCACACCCGGATTCATCAAAACAAATGAACCTGACTACATTTAGGCTACATGAAATACAATACAAGTAGAATATTACACATGGAAGCAGGAACAAGTAAAATGAAACTGGTTGATACGTTTTGTATTGACCTTCTCACCTCTAAGAATAAACAGTACAAAAACTCGGGTTAGAAATTACTTGTGAGTCGTATCGTTATCACAAGTATAGTTCCACATGGAATAGCGGGTAGGTTAGAGTGAGACGTACTGTATTGCATTTTATCGAGGGTCAGATTTTCACACTTATTTATGGGCCGTGAAAACCGCAAAAAATCTGTACATGTTTTTGTAAGCGGTCGTCGCTCGCGCAAACTTGTCTTGCATGTTTTTGTGAAAGAGGACGTCGAAGAACGCGGTCGTATATCAAAACAGATGTTGGGTGGCGCTCGCGCAAACTTCCCTCACATGTTTTTGTGAAAGAGGACGTCGAAGAACGCGGTCGTATAAAAAAACAGACGTTGGGTGGCGCTCGAGACGGGTCATCCTATTTAGCGTCCAGTGGCGTCCAACGCGAAATAATAAGGTGTATATGGTTAAAAATGTTTTCAAGCTCCTAAAACACTTGAAAACATTTTTAACCGTATACACCCTATTATTTCGCGTTGGACGCCACTGGTCGCCACTGGACGCTAAATAGGATGACCCGTCTCGAGCGCCACCCAACGTCTGTTTTTTTATATGACCGCGTTCTTCGACGTCCTCTTTCACAAAAACATGTGAGGGAAGTTTGCGCGAGCGCCACCCAACGTCTGTTTTGATATACGACCGCGTTCTTCGACGTCCTCTTTCACAAAAACATGCAAGACAAGTTTGCGCGAGCGACGACCGCTTACAAAAACATGTACAGATTTTTTGCGGTTTTCACGGCCCATACTTATTCACCCAGGACTTGAAGTGAATTTGCTAGGGGTTCACCACATCTTCCTTCCTCATCTAGTTCACGGATTATAAGTGATTTTTCATAAAAAATTATTAAGAAGTTGACAGGTATTTGACACTATATAGGCCCTTGTTTCTGATCAACAGAATGTCGTTGGGTAGAAAAAAGCTGTGTACACAGAACTTGACACTGACACTAAAAGACTGATCCCACTCGAGTGATTTTGTTGACCATACAATGGTTATTCACATTATTCCAGTAAAATCGCCTAATGATGTTGCTGCCTGTCCCAGTGGTCATGTCACTGTATGAAATGTATGTGAAGGGAGGACTTACAAATTAGATACCGTAGTCATGATTCACCAACACACTTGACAAGACCTGTAAGAAACCCAGTCAATATTTGAAGAGTATTGTTGCAAAATGCTTTACATCCATTCCATTCAATACAATATATACAGTACCGTAATATCTGTGAACGATAGTTGCTAAATAACCGCTGGTTTCGCCATCCTGACAATATCAGGCCATTTCACTCGATACATACTTACTCCCTCAATCGGAAACATGCGTAAGGAGAAGTCGTGTTGTAGGCCCTGTTTGCAAGAGGATGTGGTTTCGCCTGCTTGTGATGCGATAGCGCTCAATCGATCTTGAAACAATATGCTCAAGCAGGTCAAAATTGTCAAGGAGGGAATAAATAAAAGGAATATGAACAGATGGGAATTTCAGTAAAATCTCTCAATTACCAAAGAAGCATTTCCATCATGTTATGTTATCTTGAATGAGCCTTACATTTTAGAGCCAACTAGGAAAGTTATAATGCACGGCATGAATAATGCAGGGTGCTGATGGCATCAATAGCATTTTGCAAGGACACTCTTCATGAAACTTCATGTAACAGTACTATTATTAATGTAACAAATAAATTATATGTACGAGTCAGAAATTTATTCTTTTCTTCTTTTGTATGTTGCACGCTCACTCTGATCTTCGGATTCAAATACTTCTAATCTTTAAAATGTAAAAAGAATTGCTGTCTTCCGTCAATCCGTTGTGTTGAGAGGATAATAGTACATTGTACATGTTATTTAATGTGACTGGCATCAAACAATTTATTTTTCCCTTTTGTTCACCTGACATCACCACTACAATGGCTGTCCTTCCCCCATGTCCTCGCTGGCGTGCTTGTAGTAACCTTGATGCAATATGCTATTGTCTGGAGTAATGTCTTGGCTGGTGTGCACAAGATTTGGCTGATCGGCACCGAATGGAGATGAAGACAGTGTTTGTGAAAATGGATGGGGTGTCTGAAATGTAGCATTGGCGTACTATAATATCATGAAACCATTAAAATGGTCAGACCCATGTAAAATCAATGGTTAAAGGCCTACACCGTTCTTTAAAAATTTTGAATTTGTAATTGAAGTTAAAAGTGTCCAATTGCAAAAATACGTACTAAATATAAATTACAAAATTGCCGTTGTGTATGGACTGATACACAAATACTATGAATACCAAGTTCAAACAAATTTTTATTCACAATAACTGCACTACGGCAATGTGTATTAGTGGATTTCTATTTAACTGGAACACAAGTAATTACGAACGACATACCCCTTTTAATAATACAGCTGTCATTCATGGACAAGACCATGATTCAAAAAGTACAAATGTGACCCGTCACAGCAAAACCAGGCGCTTGTCGCACAGAAGAAGAGCCTAAATGACACCAGAAGATAATGGAAGAAATTGATGTGCTCATATTTCACAAAAGGCAGACAATAGAGAAATGAACAGACAGTCCGTCTCAACCTGCCAAGCTCGGAGCGACATGCGCCTGGTTTTGCTGTGATGGGTCACAAATGAGCAACCAACCAGTTTTGACAGAGCATTTCAAATGTGGTAGACCTTATCAACTGGGTTCCCTGCATTAACAAGTTCCTTGACAAGATGGGCCACATAGGCACTATATTCCCAGTTGGTGGGGTCGTGTTTCAATTGTTGTTCAGTCAGTGGTCGGACACACAAAAATAGACGAGCGTGACTCCTAGCATTGTAGGATTTCTTTATTGCCTAGGGACCAGCTTGCCAACATATCTGAGAGAAATTGTCATGCCCGCATGGAGCTTGACCCAATATGGTGACATGCTATACCATCCGAAAGGCTAGCAGTTGGCTCCTATAGAATGACAGGAATGATAACTGCGCAAATTAAAGCAGTAAAAAGAGATATAAAAACAGATGAGGTATGTCTTGGGTGTTCTCACTCGTCGATGAAGTCATTTGCGACAGCAACTGATGTTGGACAGTTCCTAGTAGAAAAAGGTTGTTTGCATTGTCAACAAGGAGAGACAACAGGCATTGACCAACCATGCAGGAGATAGGCGAGATCATGTTAGCTTTTAAAATGCCAGATGCTATGGCAAAGTTTTGGTCCTTCGACTGATTGTGACACCCATTTTGTTAAATAAGGACATTCTGCTTGATCGAAGAAGTACGTCCTACTTGATTATAGACAATGAAAGTGACCAACACATAATATTTGCATGATCATGTGTTGGGGTGTGTTGCTTGACCGATAAGCTGGTTGTGACTCCCTTGTCCTTATGGTTGTGACAATATAGATCTAGGTCTTGACAGTATGAGGTATGAAGCTGTCTCTGCTGATATCCCAGACGTTGTCCTGATATTGAATTCAATGTTTGAACTTAACCACAAAATTTTCAAAAAATCCTATTAACAGAAGCAGGGAAGAACGACGTTTTGGCTTGTTTGGGACAAAAGGACAATCTGATGCTGGTTAAGTGAGACACCAACAGATGGCGCTGATTCGTTCTAAATTGAAGAAAAATGGCGACTTCCTTCTTGAAAAGGTATCAAATTTGTTCCGTATTTTTATCAAATGAAACATTATCTAGTCATCTAAATCTCTAAATGAAATATAAGAAGCGATCGCTGAAGTATTATCGAACTATTTATGCCAAAAGTTACTGATTATATAAAGTAAATGAGTAAAAACTACCGGTTTTGAGGGCACTAAATTTGACATGTTCCGCTTGTACATTTGCACAACAATGCACTGTAAATGTACATGATTTGGTGTACAATGGCAAGGCGCAGCCAGCCATCCCAAGACCATGTCTAGTCATCCAAAAAATTGTGTAGCCTACCGTAGAAGTTGTATTCCGACATGTATATATTATAGTAATGCATGCATTTTCAAAGGTTAAATGGGCATTCTGACAGTTATGTGTGGATACTTTTGATGTGATGAATATCATTCATAGGCCCTATCATGATCACCAGACCTGTCAGTTTGTCACCTGTCCTGAGTCTGATTAGTCTGAGATTCAAGAAGTGAGATCACTGAGATGAGCGAGGCCCAGCTGACTCTGCCAAACTGGCACTGACGGTCACTCAAACTCTGTGTAGTTATTTATCTCCAATATCACCACGTTGTCGGGAGGTTTAGCGTATTAATCAGCAACGATTCTGAAGAAGTTTTCAATCCCCGCCCGCCCATGGCCCAAAAACTTTCGAATCAACTGATGAAATCTGTGCCATTGATCAATCATTTAATGGGTTGCATGCCTAGTTAATTGCAATCAAACTACAACATTTCCAATTGGGGAGTATCAATTTTAACCAAAATTCTATTGGAAAAATGTCATCACACAAACGGCGATGATATGCACGACTTGACTATTCTAGTACATGCATAGTAGTATGTGCTGTTTACTGTCTTTATCGTCTAGGTCTGGTCAAGGTTGTAACATAAAGCAAACAAACATTGCCGTGTTAGTATTTGTTTTACTGTGGAAAAATATCTTCCCGTGTAAAAAGGGTGGGGAGGCTGGAAGCGAATTTAACACAATAACAGCATATGTTAAGGTCCAGGTCATCTCACATAGACTATGAATAAGTCAGGTTTGACACCAACTTGAATGGATTTACTAAGTAGGCGCAAATAGCTTACCGTGTCGGTGTTATCGTGTGTGTGAATAGTGGAGCCAATTCTTACCCATGCCATAACATTAACAATTTCAAAGAAAGCCTTGCCCCTTCACAAAGTGAAAGTTCCTACTGACTGCACTCAACTTGATCACTTTTTCGCATGGCATGCCTTATGACTATTATGTCTATTTGGAAATGTTTGGAAATTTCCAATGAAAGATAAGGGTGTCTACAAAACCAAGACCCAAGACCCAAGACCCAAGACCTACAAAACAAAGACCCAAGACCCAAGATGTTGATGGGTCTTGGTTTTGTAGGTCTTGGTTTTGTAGGTGGGGGGTCTTGGTTTTGTAGGTCTTGGGTCTTGGGTCTTGGTTTTGTAGACACCCACACGGGTGTCTACAAAACCAAGACCTACAAAACCAAGACCCAAGACCCAAGACCTACAAAACCAAGACCCATCTTCAACATCTTGGGTCTTGGGTCTTGGTTTTGTAGACACCCACACCCAAGACCCAAGACCTACAAAACCAAGACCCATCAACATCTTGGGTCTTGGTTTTGTAGGTCTTGGGTCTTGGGTCTTGGGTCTTGGTTTTGTAGACACCCTGAAAGATAATGCCAATTGAGTTTGACTTGCGTTTGGGTCAAATGCAGTGCAAGAACTTTTGTGCAGGACTCTACTATAGATTCATGCACTTGATTGGGAACAACGTTTACATGACGTTGTGTTGGCCGTCGTCACGTCACCATACATTTTACATTACTGTAACGTGACGAGACGCGACGTTTTCGTAAACATTGGTCCCAATCAAGTGCATGGATCTATAGTACTAGGACTAGGAGACAGAAACAGTTTGTTTAGGATTTTTGGCTCACCGTAGGGGAGTCTTTACAATACCGCAGTGTCCGTCGTCCGTCGTCGTCTGTCGTCGTCCGTCGTCGTCGTCGTATCCTGTTTCAAAAACAGTGGCACGTTTCTTAACCGCTAAGCCTATGAACTTGTAACTTTGAACACAGGACTCCCTTGGTCAGATGACCTGTGACACTAAATTTCGGTCCGATCTGATTCTTAATTTGGCCACCAGGGGGCCGAATGTAGATATCTAAAAAGTGTGATATCTCGCTTATTAATGACTTGTTTGGAATAAAATTTTTGTGGTAGGTACTCATAGCAAGGATACATCATATATCATACGGGTTTTTAATTTGACCTACTTTTCAAGGTCACAGAGGTCAAATGGCGTAAATTGGCTGTTTCAGTGTAACTATGGCACGTTTTTCAACCTCCACAGCTATGAACTTGAAACTTAATACATATAACCCCCTATACCAGATAACCTCTGGTGCTGAATTTCAGTCTGATCTGATTCTCAACTTGGCCACCAGGGGGCCGAATGTGGATACCTAAAAAGTGTGATAATTCGCTTATCAATAACTTGTTTTCAATAAAACTTTCGTGGTGGGTACTCATAGCAAGGATACATCATATATCGTACAATTTTTTAATTTGACCTACTTTTCAAGGTTGCAGAGGTCAAATGGCATAAATTGGCTGTTTCAGCGTAACTATGGCACGTTTCTCAACCGCCACAGCTATGAACTTGAAACTTGGTACATATAACCCCCTATATCAGATAACCTCCTGTGCTGAATATCGGTCCGATCTGATTCTCAATTTGGCCACCAGGGGGTCGAATGTGGATATCTAAAAAGTGTGATATCTCGCTTATTGATGACTTGTTTTCGATAAAACTTTTGTGGTAGGTACTCATAGCAAGGATACATCATATATCATATGGGTTTATAATTTGACCTACTTGTCGAGGTCACAGAGGTCACAACGCAGACACAGATATGGCCGAAATTGCATGTTTTGTGTTTTTCGTGTTGTGGCAATCCAAAGGTCGTGAGTTCAAACCCCGGTCAGGGACGGCCAAAAATATTTTTTTATTTTATTATTTTTTATCTTTTCCCTTTTGTCTTTTCTGACTTGTATCTTACATTTTCTTGATTTTTGGCTCACTGTAGGGGAGTCTTATGTAATACCGCAGTGTCCGTCGTCCGTCGTCGTCGTCCGTCGTCGTATCCTATTTAAAAAACAGTGGCACGTTTCTTAACCGCTAGGGCTATGAACTTAAAACTTTGTACACAGCACCCCCTAGGTCAGGTGACCTCTGACACTGAATTTCGGTCCGATCTGATTCTCAACTTGGCCACCAGGGGGCCAAATTCATAGCAAATATACATCTTATATCATACGGGTTTTTAATTTGACCTACTTTTCAAGTTCACAGAGGTCATATGGCGTAAATTGGCCGTTAGAGTGTAAACTATGGCACGTTTCTTAACCACTAAAGCTATGAACTTGAAACTTGGTACATATAACCCCCTATATCACATAGCCTCTGGTGCTGAATTTCAGTTTGATCTGATTCTCAACTTTGCCACCAGGGGGCCAAAAGTGGATATCTAAAGTGTGATATCTCACTTATAAGTGACTTGTTTTCGATAAAATTTTTATGGTAGGTACTCTTAGGAAGAATACATCACATGTCTTACGGGTTTTCAATTTGACCTACTTTTCAAGGTCACAGAGGTCATATGGCGTAAATTGGCCGTTGGAGTGTAAACTATGGCACGTTTCTTAACCAGTAAAGCTATGAACTTGAAACTTGGTGCATATAACCCCCTACATCAGATAACCTTTGATGCCGAATTTTGGCCTGATCTGATTCTTTATTCGGCCACCAGGGGGCCATAATGGAAAAAGGAAGAAGTGCAATATCTTGCTTATTTGAGTGAATTGTTTTCGATAAAATTTTTATGGCAGGGACTTCTAGCAAGGATACACCACATGTCCTACGATTTTTGGATTTGACCTCCTTTTCTAGGTCACAGAGGTCAAATGGCGTAAATTGGCCATTAGAGTGTAACTATGGCACGTTTCTTAACTGCTGAAGCTATGAACTTGAAAGTTGGTACATGTAACCCCCTACATCAGATAATCTCTGACACCGAATTTTGGCCTCATCTGATTCTTGATTTGGCCACCAGGGGGTCAAAACTGAAAAAGTAGGACGTGCAATATCTTGCTTATTAATGACTTTTTTTCGATGAATTTTTTTATTGCAGGGACTCTTAGCAATCACACGATATTGATCTTGTTGATGTCATAGACAATTATTGGTTGGATCATAAACTTATATATAATGCCCTGTCTTATTACTTGACATCAATACACATCTAAAAAAAGTCTTCATGCCTGATTGTGTTCACCATATTCACCTCTAAACTAAGCATGATCCTGCCTACTAAAAGATGTACGGTGAGCACAATGGCCCCTGGCCGTTTCATTTCCAATACATAATCGGGTTCACTGGGAGGCACTGTTTTCACCTGTTTGTGGTAAGATAGAAGGAGCATAAACATGCGATTCCAAATTCGATGCTTTCCCTGTGTACGCCCTATCATTTCGCGTAAATGAGCATCTATAGATCCATGCACTTGTTTACGAAGACGTCGCGTCATGTCACGTTACAGTAATGTAAAAATGCATGGTGACAAGATGACGGCCAACACTACGTTGTGTTGACGTTGTTCCTAATCAAGTGCATGGATCTGTAGTACCGGTATAGGGTTTTTGTAACATAAGGCCCCTGTAGGCTGTACATTTTGTGTAACCTTCAACCAGACAAGAAAGGATGCAAGTTACTTTGTACTCACTTGTCAGAAGGTACAGTACATGTTTCAGAATGATCACAATTTCAGGCACTTCCAACCCCTCTGTTTTCATGCATGAAGTACATCAGTTATTTTCCAAGCTACAAAAGAAAGTTGAACCTTTCCTCACTAATGTTCAGGTTTTTTTTATCTTTCAAGACCACAGCAATACCCAATATCAATAATATTGATACTAGGGTATCTATCTTATCTCTGTTATTCTGTTTTAAAAATGTCTTCTGACATTCATCATAGATGACCTTTTGTCCAAAATAAGTTGAATGATCTACATAGATGGGTCTCCCCTTGAATTGCTGCATGCGGGGATTATTTATGATTACTGTGCCATCACTGAACATTAATCGTCTCTTTTCAGAGTTAGATGATGGCTGCGACTACAGATTAGATATCCGTTAGTTCTTGCTCGAGCATGGTGCTTAGTAGGAGATCGCCTGGGAAGATGGTCTCCTGGATTCCAGTTTCTCACGTATTACTTGTGGCTGTACTTTTGCTGACCGGCATGGCTAGTCCGGTGGCCTCAGTAGCCAAAGAGAGTAAAGGTGAGTTGAGAATGAGATGGTCATTGATTGTCTGGATAACTGAAAGCATACTCTGGTGTTTGTCTGAGGTCTGTTACACCCTGCTGTCAGGGCAGGTTTACATATGACTCACGTTGTCAGGCAGGCACTGAAAATCAGCCGTATTTGGGAGGCTGTCTGAGGCACTATCCAATGATCACATCGAAGCACGAGAATCCTGGTGCCACTCTTCAAGTAATGCATGCATAGTTTATGCGTTCTTGCTCTTCAGTGATGGAGGTGTGCTCATTCAGAGTCAGATGCTGGGAAATCACATCAAAGCTGCTGGCTTCTAAATTTCTATTCTACCTAGATGGCAAATTTTTCCAAGAATGTTGTTCTGGGATTGTCTTCGGGCTTTGGTGCTCATTTACCAACCTTCAGTCTGCAGCACTCCAACACAAAATAAACTCATCCAGAATGTTCACTGCACTTTTTCAGTGTGAAAAAGATGTCATTGTGAATTTGACATCGCTGAAACTCAAATTTGCCCTACTAGCCCGGGGCTTGCCTTATTATAGTATAAAGGTATAAGAGTAAGACTTGCACAACATCGCACACAAAAGCTACAGACAGCTTGAATTGGCCTGAAACATCCAATCAATAGAGATTCCCGATGAGCCCCTAATTCATATGAACAATCGGGTCAGCTATGTTAAACTGTAAAACACTGCCAACTGTACCTAGTACTACCGGTAGCATGATCTATTTTGGATTACAAATAGATCTAGAGCTGGTCATGCTGCCAAGTAAAGCTATGTACTGTCGGGCTACCTTAACTGTTAACAACCGTTTTATGCTTCTCTGCTGGCCGAAGATTAACTAGTCCGCAATTTTTTACCCCTCATTTTAGCTCACCTCTGGGGAGCTTATACGATACCATGGCGTACGTCGTCGTCAGTTAGCGGAGCACATATTGTCACCGCTAGGGCTAGATGGCTAAAACTTGGTGTGAAGGTAGCGTTGGGTATGGTATTTTTAGCTCAGCTGACTAAGTCAGCCGAGCTTGTCAAATAAGTTGTTCAGTGGCGTCCGTCTGTCCATCCATCCATCCATCCATCCATCCGTCCATCCGTTAAACCCATGGTGCACATTTTTAGCTCACCTCTTAGCAGAGGTGAGCTTATCCCATACCGTGGCGTCCGTCGTCCGTCGTCGTCGTCGTCGTCGTCGTCGTCGTCGTCGTCGTCGTCGTCGTCGTCGTCGTCGTCCGTCGTCCGTTAGCAGGGCACGTTTCGTAACTGTTAGAGCTATTGAGTTGAAACTTGGTACACATGTACCCTTATGTAATGACACCTTGGAGACCAAGTTTCGGTCCGATTCGTTTCATGCTTTGGCCACCAGGGGGCCAAACGTTAAAAGTGAAAATATGCAATATCTCCCTTAATAGTAATCGGGAAATTTTGAAAAAAATATGGTAGGTACTTCTAGCAAAGGTGCATCATATATCCTCCGGGTTTTTGATTTGACCTCCTAAGGTCACAGAGGTCAAATGGTGTAAATTGGCCGTTAGGATGTAACGATGGCACGTTTCTAAACTGCAATGACTATTGATACCAAATTTGGTACACATTTACCCCTTAGTCAGGTGATCTCAGGGACCGAAGTTTGGTCCAATATGATTCACCACTTGACCACCAGGGGGCAAAATCCAAAAACCTTAAAAATGTGATTATTCCTTAACTTCTTGCCCGATTGCCACCAATTTGATATCATGGGTACATCTAACCACCATACAGTATATGTCACACAGGTTTTTAATTTGACCTTCTTGTCAAGGTCACAGAGGTCAAATGGCGTAAATTCGCCGTCAGGCCGTAACTATGGCACGTTTCTTAACTGCAATGACTATTGATCACAAATTAAGTACCCCTTGGTCAGGTGATCTCAGGTACCGAAGTTTGGTGCGATCTGATTTGCCGTTTGGCCTCCAGGGAGGGGGCCAAATCCTAAATTCTTCAAAATGCCATTATTCCTAGTAATGACTTGCCCGATTGGCACCAATTTTATATCATAGGTACATCTAATTCTAACAACCATTCAATGTGTCACCCGGGTCTTCTTTGATTTGACCTACTTTTCAAGGTCACAGAGGTCGAATGTACTGTAAATTGGCCATTTTGGGGAAATTGTAATTGCTTGGACCTACATCAAACCTAACACTACATGACACAATACCATGCTCTTTATTAGCTCACCTCTTAGCAGAGGTGAGCTTATCCCATACCGTGGCGTCCGTCGTCCGTCGTCGTCGTCGTCGTCGTCCGTCGTCCGTTAGCAGGGCACGTTTCGTAACTGTTAGAGCTATTGAGTTGAAACTTGGTACACATGTACCCTTATGTAATGACACCTGGGAGACCAAGTTTCGGTCCGATTCGTTTCATGGTTTGGCCACCAGGGGGCCAAACGTTAAAAGTGAAAATATGCAATATCTCCCTTAATAGTAGTCGGGAAATTTTGAAAAAAATATGGTAGGTACTTCTAGCAAAGGTGCATCATATATCCTCCGGGTTTTTGATTTGACCTCCTTTTCAAGGTCACAGAGGTCAAATGGTGTAAATTGGCCGTTAGGATGTAACGATGGCACGTTTCTAAACTGCAATGACTATTGATACCAAATTTGGTACACATTTACCCCTTAGTCAGGTGATCTCAGGGACCGAAGTTTGGTCCATTATGATTCACCACTTGACCACCAGGGGGCAAAATCCAAAAACCTTAAAAATGTGATTATTCCTTAACTTCTTGCCCGATTGCCACCAATTTGATATCATGGGTACATCTAACCACCATACAGTATATGTCACACAGGTTTTTAATTTGACCTTCTTGTCAAGGTCACAGAGGTCAAATGGCGTAAATTCGCCGTCGGGCCGTAAACTATGGCACGTTTCTTAACTGCAATGACTATTGATCACAAATTAAGTACACATGTACCCCTTGGTCAGGTGATCTCAGGTACCGAAGTTTGGTGCGATCTGATTTGCCGTTTGGCCTCCAGGGAGGGGGCCAAATCCTAAATTCTTCAAAATGCCATTATTCCTAGTAATGACTTGCCCGATTGGCACCAATTTTATATCATAGGTACATCTAATTCTAACAACCATTCAATGTGTCACCCGGGTCTTCTTTGATTTGACCTACTTTTCAAGGTCACAGAGGTCGAATGTACTGTAAATTGGCCATTTTGGGGAAATTGTAATTGCTTGGACCTACATCAAACCTAACACTACATGTCACAAGACCATGCTCTTTATCCATCTTTCCTCCACATGAGGTGAGCACAATGGCCCTGGCCATTTCATCCATCTTTCCTCCACATGAGGTGAGCACAATGGCCCTGGCCATTTCATGTAACCGTAAGACCTAGAGACTTCAATTTTGCATTTCTGGATACTTCTGGTCAAACTCTACTTTCAAAACAAAATTTGTCGCCATTCGACCTACTTCCTGCGAGCGAGAGTGAATGAAGGAAACTGGCCTATATCGGCCTAGGAGCAGCAGAATTAGTCGAAATATGCTCTAATATTAAGATAAAATTCTTGAAAATCTATTTTATTGAGAAAAAGTTCAAAATTTTAACAGGAGAGGGCGCTACCTGCCTTTTAATTATTTCTGCCGATTCAAATTCCCGCCCGATGACGTCAGCCATCAATGAAGTCTCCTATTTGCCAGTTCTCAAAACATGGCAGCTACACAACAAAAGCAGTAGCTCCAGGAATAAATCACTGTTCACTTCAGCTTCGTAATCGATTGTACCCCGACTTTATTGTGTTTTGTGTGGTGTTCCTATTCAATCAACGACGTAAGGCCTTATTATGTTGATTTTAATTGAGAAGGTGCATTATAAGCGGCGTACGAAATACCGAAGCGGAGACAAAATGGCGGCATGTTGTTTAGGCTTGGAGCTCAATGACACTCAAGTACCCAATTTTCTGCTTAAAAAGTAGTAGTCTGGTAGGCTATATTATCACTAGTTCGTTTCAGTGGTAGTCATAAGGTCGTTAGGGACTACTTTCAGAAATTAGTTCTTGAAAATTTGGCCACATTTCTGTGAAAACGATATCGGAAGTGCATGCTCTGTTTGCGATGACATCGCCGATGTATTTTGAAGTGGAGAATTCCCACAGTATGTGCAGTGAATTGGCATGATTCTGTTCGCCTATTAAGTTTTAGTTCTACGATTCTTTCATGAGTAAAAAGTAGACATTCTAAGCAATACAATAATGTCACTCCCATAAAAATTGATTGGAAATTGAGGGAGCTACGGCATTCTGTTTGTACAATACCAAATGGCACATTTTAAAAAGCGCTCATTGGACAACGTAGGGAATCACCAGAAATGACGTCATCGCTGGTCTAAATAGAAAACTACGGTGGCGCAGTAGAGCACAAAAAAAAGGTTAAGCATTAACTTCGTCATGCAAGCTTCAGCAACAAAACGATTTCTCATGAATGATTTATTTTATCATCATCAGCTTGTTTCCCCTGATAGGTAAAAAATGATTTACAATTTCCATCAAAGTTTCTATTTTGTGTATAGTCACATGTTATTTAACTGGCAAGGAGCCAAGCAGTTTTGAATATTCGCGGGAAAATACTTCGTATTTGTAAACGAGGCTATGACAATGAGTATCCTCATTCATGGCATATACTTCATGTTTCAGTAAATATTTTCATACGATGATTTCGACCGAATTATGGTCGGGATTGAGGAATGAACAGTGGCATAATTATGTCAACCAAAAACATTGGTACCGTAGTGAACGCAAAAGGATATCAAATACCATGGAGCATGCCATTTTCATGCATAATGAACTGAACACCGGGAAGATATAAATGATATTAACTCAGCTGAGCACCAGGCCCTTGGGCCTCTTGTTCTTTTTTCGCGATATAACCTACTTTCTGGCCTCCAGGCGGCCATCTTGGAAATTGTTTTTTGCCTTTGTGAAGCTAATGGTTGTACGTAGAGTGACGAAATTTTCATGGTGGGTATATCTAATAAGGTTAAAAGACATATCACCCGGGTTTTTGATTTGACCTACTTTTCAAGATCACTGAGGTCAAAGTTCACTAAATCACCGATAGTAGGCACGTTTCGTTTCTATTTGAGCTAGAAGGTTCTAAACTTGTGAGGACATGTATCTAGGGACCCTCTATTAATATTATATATACTCCAAAAATTTGTCCTGATAACCTTACATACATTTTTGTAACATTGTGTATGATTAGTTTGAGATCTATGTCATTAGAATAGATTGAATTGATGACCTCCATGTAAATGATGAAAAACATGTTACAACAGACACAGTTTAAACGATGCATGGGACAGGGGTGCAGTCCTTGTCCTTAAAATTTTGCAGGTGAGCAAGTGCTCACCAGTAATTTTCTCTTCACTTGCTAGGCGAGCACTTATTCCCGCCATCAAACGCAACGAAAAAAACGTGCTCTCTAATTATGTCAACAAAAGCACATGGCAAGCTACAGTGCTCTCCGCCAATCACAATAAACTAACTCATGGGTCTCAAGCCATTTTGCATGCGAATGGCCTGTTCTATGAACAAAAAACCACAGAAAAATCAATGGTAATTTATGCAGCAGCATTAAGCGAGGTCTTCGTCATCTCTCCCATTGAAGCGCCACCTGTAATCTGCCGTTGTTGAAATTTGGAACTAAATGCAGGACCTCCTGCGTAGCCGTATTATCATTTGGCATGCGAAAATTGAACGATGTTTATTGCAAGATGCGCATTTTTTTGAGCCCGCATTATGGCGCGGGCGTGCAAATGTGCGCCTCAAGAGACAAGACCAAAGTGTTTTATCAGGTAGTGGTAGTGTGCTTTGTTGATGTGTGATTAACAACCACATGATGAATTCATGACAACTAGTATTAAGAGGCAGTCAGTAAATTATAGAAGAATGAAATTCCCAGCATCTGAGTCTTACTACATGTAGATGCAAAGGCCAAACACACCATCAATCATACGGCAAGGACACAGAGGCCAAACTGTAAAATGTTACTGATCGTTGCAAGTTTTGTCATTATGTCCTTGACTCATCAAATTTTATATGCACTCACTCATCAGGCATCGCTACTCGCGGACAAAAATTTAGGTAAATGCGACCTACTTTTCCGGCCTTATAGGTCAAAGGTAATAAAATCCTGTGTGATCTAGCAAATGATGTAATCTACATTTTGACCTGGGCCGGATTTCCAAAGCCCTCAAGGTCAAACTTTGACATCTCACTGGCAGAAGCGCGTTTTGTCTTTATTTTTTGTAGACACAAATTTGGTATGAAGACACCTTTTGTTTAAGGCATCTGCATGATGACAAAATTGAAAAAATCAGGTCAAATGACCTACATGTATACTTCCAATGTGTACGGAGGTTAAACTTAAAAAATTCACTGATAGTGTAACATTTTATCAGTATTAGTCATTCTTAAGACTGAGTATAACAGGATTATCCTTTGCATTGTGAGAACATTGAAGTTGACCTACTTCAGGATGAGATTGGTCTAAATTTGTAGTGAGGACAGTCCCCCATCTTCACCTGGCTTAATACTGTTAATTGGAACACATACAATGTACTGACCTAGTTACATGTAATACAATTCATCCAGTCACTCCTGTGTGTGCACAATGTCCCCAGGGCCAAGACATTTCATTTCAGTTTTTTTGGGTGTCACCATTTGATCACAACTGCCCCAAAGAGATCTGTTATCCCCCAAGTGAAGCATGATGGTCCATGGTCTTGGAGAAATGTTGATGGGGATAGGGAAACATGGTTGATTTACAGTTGGGTCACATAATTGAATTCTAAGAAAGTCTCTGATTGGTGGGCATGTGGTAATTGCTTTTATGTATGGGTCAAATGGAAGTGGTTGTTTCCAGGTCAGTTTAAAGTGTACATCAGATCAGATATGCCAATGATTAACCCTTTGAGGTTCAGCAGAGGTATTTGATTCTGCTTTATATTAGGTTTGGGGATGAGGCGTCATTCAGGTTTTGCAACCCCTCGGAACAACGATGTACAAATAATGTTGTCGTCAGTACCTTTGCCAAATCATTTGTGCAAGTCCACGTGGGACACTTGTATAAGCTTTGTTGATAATAAGCAGGTTTCGCAACCCCATTGAAGGACCAAATACGAACGAACGACGAAGGTCTGTCGTGTCATCAAGCTATGTGCCAATTCATTTACGCGACACTCTTAAATCATCTTCTGTACTAATTTGTACGAAGAATCGGGGAAACTTTTAGGAAAGTTGTCAATAAAGTAAATTTGGCTTTACCCACTTCGTACTTCTTTGCAGTACGGAAGTGGGTACGGCACCCCTGGGGAACCCAGGATTCTGAGGGTTAATGTAATATCAAGTATGGATTTTATCTGGATACTTGGTAATATGTATGTGAAAATCAGTGTGCTCAACGACCAGAAAAATCTGTTATTCATTTACACAAATACTAGTTAGTACTAGTTGTATTTTCCTGGACATTTTAGGCTCACTGTAGGGGAGTCTATACAACACCACAGCATCCGTCATCGTCGTCTGTATCCTGTTTAAAAAACAGTGGCACGTTTCTTAACTGCCAGGGGCAGGGCTATGAACTTGAAACGTTGTACACAGGACCCCCTCAGGTCTGGTAACCTCTGACAATAAATTTCGGTCTGATCTGATGCTTGACTTGGCCACCAGGAGGCCAAAACTAAAAAAGGGTAAAAGTGCAATATCTCGCTTATTAGTGACTTGTTTTCGATGATAATTTTATGGTAGGTACTCTAAGAAACGAACCTCACATGTCATATCGACTTTGGTTTGACCTATATACTATACATGTACCGTAGCATGTTTCTTTACCAGGTTGAATTCCTAACCACCAACTATCTATACGGTGAGCACAAGGGCCCTTGGCCATTTCATCTATACTTGGTAATATGTACATTTGGATATCAGTATGCTCAACGACCAGGATAATCTATTAGTCATTTCCACAAATAGGTTGTATTTTCCTGAACATTTTGATATACAATTTTTGGATTGGACATTGCCAGTGACCAAGTTAGATTGGGCAGCATTTAGATTTTAGAAATACAATAGAAACTTCTCTTGAGGACATCTCTGCCAAGCGGCCACCTCCACTTTGCGGACATTTCCGTTCAGGCCTGATTTCTTCCAAGTTGTTTCATACAGCAAAACCTCTTAACCCTTTCGTTATGTGTTTGAGACTATGACACCTTTTTACAGGACCGCCGCATTCTGGTGGTCTTTCTATCATAACGCAGTACAAACACCTTCGCCATCTTTACTTTTGCTTGAAACTAATCTGTGAGTCTCGTGCAACGTGGAAATGTATGGGTTTCGGGGGAAATCCCACGGGTAGTTGTAAAACAAGAAACACAGAAATGAAACAGAAACACAGAAACGAAACGCAGAAACCAGTCTTGTGGCGAATTCTGGTCTGCAGACTCCATCTTGTTGCCATGGTTGTGGCCGCGAACGCGGGTGTAACTAAAACTGGTATTCAGTCGGAATGGAAGGAGGAATGCTCATTTCCCACCCCTTTTAGCCTCATCAACGTGTGCGCAGATTGGCAGCATCCGGCCTGATCGTGCCAATACACTACATGTATGTACTACACGGCGTAAATAGAAAATAGTCCTTCGAATAGCGAGTCCTGTTCTTTTGTACATTCCATGGCCTGTGCACGACACTAGGCTGAACTTCCCTACTGCAACCTCATTAACATAAACAGATATTTAAAGGGACTATTTAAAGGCAGCAGCTGGGCAGGCAAGATTGAGTTACTCCAAGTCCAAGTCTAGTGCCCGCCCCCCCCCCCCCACTTTACTCTATTCTAGTCGCCAAAATTGGTCTCTCACGTCTCACATAACGTCGAAATGATTCACCCATGTACTGGTACCGTACCTTGCATTTAGTGCTGCATCAGACGGGATTTGTAGGATGATCCTGGTACTTCATGTAAATTGAACACTACAAGGCAAGATGTTGCACTGCACCTTCATTTAAAATAACATGCTGTAGGAATCGAATCGAACCTACCAAAGTACTACACCACCACCTCAAAAGACTTCACCCATATCGTGCCGCCCCCTCCCCCCCCCCAAGTTGCTCCATGTATCCCCTCAACAACTCTATTGCATTCCGGCTGGCCGCAACCCACCAACCTCAGATTTTACTTTTAAACGACAATAACAACGGATTGGGCAAGGAAAGTATCGGCGTGCCGCTTGATTCCAACTTTTATGAAAACCCGTTTGATTTTCGTTTCTGCGTTTCGTTTCTGCGTTTCTGTGTTTCTGTTTCGTTTCTGTGTTTCTTGTTTTACAACTACCCAAATCCCACCATTCAGTGAGTTAGCAGCCATTTGCAGACGATAGACTGTTAGACATAATGCAACCTAACTTTGTCTTAGGTAATGGGGTGGGTAGTGGCTGAGTAACGAAAGGGTTTAGGGTGGATGCTTTATACTCGGAATTGCAGAGAGGGAAATGGTGACTTTTTGAGCCAATCTGCTCGCAATTAAGGACAGTTAACTAACACAATGGCTTCTCATGTATGCTTTGAGTAGGATTACCAGGTGAGAAGTTTGGGTAAATGCAATGTATGAAAAACTGGCCAATGATGATGCATGAATTCCGCCAAATTAGAAATCTTCAAAAATTTCCTTTTTTAATTATTTTTTTTGCAAATCACTGGTACATGTACTGTCTCTAGCTGTGAATATGTGATTTCCATTGGTTTGAGTACGGTATAGGGCCATTTTATAGTACAGTAGAATATCTCTATTAAGGACACCATTAAGACTGACAAATGCTTTCCTATGAGAGTTGCCGCAATATAGAGATAATTTTTAATTGAAATGACCACTAAAGTACCAAATGCAGTGTCCTTTATAGAGAGGTGTCTGCTTTAACAACAAAAATTACAAAATTACAACAGTGATATGCTGCTTACCTGTCATCAGGCCAGTTTCATGTCATGCCGTGCTCTATGTTGTCCTGGGTTTATCTAAAAATAATTTTCTAGCTGTTTTCTTTGTGGTTTCAGGATGTGACGGAGGAGGGTGTGGTAAAGCCGGGCAGTCGATTCAAATACCATGTCTGGATCAAGCATACAAGGCAATCTCTACCGTTGAGTGGGAGGACAGAGACAAAAAAACTATTGGCAAATGGATCTCCAGTCAAGGGATGACTATGCAGCCAGAATTTTCGACACGCTTTAGAATAAGTGAACAGGATTATAGTTTGACTATATCTGATTTGAGGGTTGATGACTCTGGCACATACACGTGTCGTATGTCCCGCATGAATGAGACAATTGATGTGCAGAAGGCGCAGGTTATAACCATTAAAGGTATGCAAGTATTTCTTAAAATGTTGGCGCATCAAAAATGCCCTCCTGTTTCCAGACCAGAGCTACATGTAATACCTCAGGAATATTTGTAATTTTCACCTTTGGATCTTTTGAATATTAATTTTACTATTACTCTTGACAAATTCCTTTTTTTGAAAAGCAAGTTCTGTGCTAATGTTCCAATTCGTGGATTTTCCGAGGCCTCATCAGTGTAATATCAAGGGCCTTGCATGTTCAATCTCTGGTAATTGTTGTGGTGGGCCAGTCAGGGCATACATGTAGCGGTAAAGAACATAACACACTTCGGTTCAAATTGATGACTGGACCTCTTAATCCAGTGGCTTGGATGGATTTTAGCCTGTCCATATACAAAATAAAATTCTAGCCCTTTTCCAGCAGTTTCCATAGTATGTGATTTGTAATGCTGTAGTTGTCATTCTCCTTATTTGCAGATAAACCTAGTCCTCCCCTTGATGTGTCCCTGAAAGCCGTAAGTGCAGACGCAGTCCTGGCGACATGGAAAGCCCCTCTGAAAGAAAACAACAGCAATGTCACTCGCTATGTTGTCCGACTTATGTGAGTAGTGTACCCATTCTAGGGTTCTTCGGGGCTGACTCGGTTATTCCTGTTGGCTTGAGTACATGTAATTCCAATGAGACAGAATGATTTTCAGGCATTTGTCTGTGATTGATGTAGGAAATCACCATACTTCACTCCATGGAGGCTGAATCTCTGATTTCTGATTAAATAAGGCAGTACATGTATATTAATTTAATAAAATAATGATAATAACGATAATCTTGCTTTTAGATTGATGTTTTTTAGGTCTAGAACTGTTAGAACAGGCGTGTTTTTTTCCTACAGCGTGTTGATAAATGATGCCTAAATTGGCTATTTTCATTCAGACCATAATAATAATTTGGTATTCTCCTCTCTTATAGAGAAAATAAACATGATTGGAACACAGCATCAGAGTATAGAGTCTTTGGTTCGCAGAATCCACCAACGTCTAGTCGCTTGGCAAATTTGAAGCCATACAAGGAATACGTGGCCCAGGTTTTAGCTGTGAATGACATAGGTTCCAGTGAACCAAGTGTTGACTCGAATGTCGTAAGGACTCACGAAGCTAGTAAGTAGTTAAGCTGCAGAATCAATTTTCCAACTTGCCTGATATCTGACTGGCCTCAAAACTAACCGAGCTGGCCTGTCCAGGGAAAGGAGAAGTTACAATTGGATCGTACCATGCTGGCCTGTCCAGGGAAAGGCGATTGTGCAGTGATTGAATAGATTTACAAGTTTTTCGTCAGAATGTTTATTTACTGATCTCTGGAAGCTTTCATGTGAAATGTGCCCTATGGTGTCTGAAGAGAATGCCTCCCTTTTGATTTGTGCACTGGGGATAATGGGTATATTCAGCAGAAGATCCAAATGCACATCACGAACATTCCAGAGTACTCGGCTTTGGCCTTGCTTTGGAATGTATATTTGACCTGTCAGCTTTATAAGCAACCTCTTTGCTAATATCAAACTTGATGAGGGCAGGCAGACAAATGTGAAGTGGGAAGAGCAAACAATGAGCCTCTGAAGCCTTTGATTAGACAGAATGTTAATAGAAGGAATGTACTTTATTAAGTACTCTTTTCCTGCATGTAATGCAAATGCTTGACAAAAGTATGAAAGAAAACGTCCTCTCCCTGTTTGTTGCATAAAGGTTGACCCAACATGATCTCTCTTGTGGTGCAAACATACGGCATACATGTAGCAACCCTTTATCATGTTTATGAAGACTGTGATGCAGAGAGAGAAATTCTAGGGTGTTTGATTTTCGATTCCCAATATCAGTCCTTTGAAGACAAAGTCACAACCAGAAGGCCAGGAGAGACCATTCCGATGGCTCCACAGACTAGTGATTGTTATTATGCAGATGTGCAGTTATTATCTCATGTAACAGAAGTTGCTTGCCTGCAAAGAATGAAGATCTTTGCCGATACCTGCTACAAATATTGATCAGTTGTTGATTGGAAAAAGTTTTACCTGATTCTATTATTTCATCGTAGTCACTGCGACAAGCGATTTCTGTTGCAAACTAGCAATCTTTTTGTTCCTTAACGCAGTCAGGGCTGCCTTCCCTTACACATTTGGGGGAAATTTTACACATTGACAGGACTGTTTACACTTCGTTAGGGCCATTTTACACTTTGACTCAAGAAAACTTCTGAAAAATTGTGCCACAATCATCAGAAAACCCAGGAATTACACTTTCCATTGCCGATTTACACTCTTTCACCAAGGGTTTTACACTTTGCTGGACACAAGGGTAGGCAGTTCTGCGCAGTGATGAATATCATGTGTCTCTGTAATGAAATTCATGAGCCTGTGGTGCATTTCTTTAATACTACCATGCATGCTCTGAAATGTATTACTGATTTCTTTTCAGAACCTGAGCGTCCACCCACCATCAACAAAACGTACAACATCAGTAGCACCTCCATTGGTATCTCCTGGAGTCCTCCTGCCAAGGATCACATCAACGGTGTCCTCACCGGCTACAACATCTCATATTTTGTGGACAGGAAAGTCATCCAGCAGATCCCACCTCCACCGCCCCCCAACCATATAGTGGTAAATGGTTCTATTGATAAACGCTCTGAGGTTGGTGTCGTGTATTTTTGTGCTTCTCGCTCTATGTTCAAGGTTGTAGCAGATTTAATTGCAATTTACGGGGGTTTTCAGTACAATAACTGAACACATAGCAAGTTATAATTTGTTGCTGAATTAAACTAAAAACTTGTGCTTCGCTGTCAAAAAATATTTATGGCAATATAATTTTTGATACACTTTGAGTTAAGATCTGCTGCAAGCTTGATAAAAGTTTGCCTTTACAGTAAGCAGTTTGATAATCATTTTTAATTGGCATGCTTCGTAAAGTGTAGTGTAGCCAGTGGAGATCCTTCAACCAAGCATGAATACTCTAAAACCTCGAATACAAGGCCAAATCAAAAACCCGTTTGATATGTGAGCCCTGAGCTTTTTTCTAAAAATGTCAACTACAGTTGCACAGATTTGAGCTATCACTTAAAGAGTAGATTAGAGCCACACTGCTTTTCATTACTGTAGTCACAGCGAGCATTTAAAATGACCCAGAAACTTCTGAGCGGATATCAGGTCGTATATGACTTCTATGGGCGAATTTAAGTTTGGCTGGCCATTCTCGCCCAAAAAACTGGTCCATGGAGGCCGCCATTTTGTGTCATTCAAACTTACCTATGGAACACTTTTGCATGTTACTCCATTTGGGCTCAAACACAAGAGTATCCCTTTAATTTTCTAAAGGGAGAACTGAGTTAACAGCTCGGCCGCCAGGCGGCGCCCTGACCGATCCCGCGAGATCGCGCCGATCTCATGCCGCCATATTCAGTCTTTACTCTTGTGCTTCTACGAAGCACATCGTTTTTTCAAAGCTGCCGTGAATTCGATTTAAAACCAAATTCAACCAGCCAAGTCTAGACGATTTTTGGGTTCATTCACCTACGGAGTAGACCGCCAAACTAATCTTGGCATTAGTATTGTCCAGTCTATTTAATTATAGACATTTTCTTAGCTAGCTTAGTCGACCCGGCTCCATTATTTTGATCTTGGTAGGGTAGAGTTAAGTAGGCTATTCTCCGCTCTATTGTAATGAACAAGACTCAGATCCATTGCAATAGTGTTTAATTCAAGTAGGCATGTTTTCCTTTCCATTAATTATTGCGTCCTTTCTGGCCTACTTGGGGTTCCCAGTGTTTTTATTGTCATTGGTACCATTTTTTATATGGCGTACCCCTCCGACGGCATCCTTTGTCTCACCACAAAGGAATGCGTCTGGTGGCGGGAAACGGGCCGCGAAGACGCCTAAACCCTCTTCCGGTTCCGTTTCCGGGCATATAACCCGGAGGTCTAGCAAACCTCCCGCCACCACCCCTTCCGTCAGCCGAGTTCCGGTTCCGGCCGCGGCTGCGAAGGATGCGGGATCTGACATTATTAATGTCTGTGGTCCCAAGGGAGACTTACATCCAATAAGTCTCCAAGGGTTTAATATACCCCGGACCTCAGGGAACCTTCCGGTTCCCCTGTCGTCCGCTCCCCCGAGTACAAGCCCTTTGTACCCGCGGGAGCACCCTGCTTCCGGTCCGCCGATTGCAGTTCCGGTTACTGACGCGGGTTCCCGTTTTTCAGTAACCGAAGACTCTACTGGGGGTTTTTCTCAGTCTTTACTGCGAAATAACCCCAGTCCTCACGGACACAGTAGAGTAGGGCCGGACCTTATAACGCCACCTCCGAAACGCCATGCGTCTTCGGTAACAGCGTTTCCGCCCTCCGTACCTCCTTCTAAAAGGGCTTCCGGTAGCTCCATACCGGCGAAGGAGTTACGGGCATTTCCGGTTTCGGACTTCGTCCTACCGGAAATGCAGGCACCTTCCTACGTTGGCCAACCTCTTGGGTGGAACCAACCGGAAGTGCCACCCCCTCCTCGTAGCAGAGGCGTCGTTCCCATGGAACGAGCTACGCAGAGAGGACATCTGAACTCTAGTTCAGAATATGGGCAACTTCCGCTTCCGGAAGACCCATTCGCCCGCACATACGGCTTCCAGGGTTCGCTTATGCGCTCACCCTCGCCTCAACCGCCCGTCGTTGAGAGAAGCCGCACGTCGGGTCCGGAACCCGAGTCGGGACAGCAACTGTCCCAGCTCATCCAGATGGTAGCAGGTCTTTCTGATAGACTCAGCCATCTGGAGCAGGGTTCCGGTTCCTCTGGTGCGCCTGGTCCCATCGGATACCCACCATCCGACTCCTCTATTTTAGAGGAATTTTCTGAGAACGAGAGTTCTCAGCCAGGCTACCGCTCCCCCAATCAGGAGGAGCTGTCACCAGAGGAGGCCAGTATCCTGTCGGATATGAGGACACTCAGATCCTTGATCAGAGCGTACCTCCCGCAGGATCTGTGCCCTACCCCGCCGGAACTGCCAGCCTTGTCAACACCGACCTTTTCACTCTGGGGGCAGGAAGTGGATCGCAATCCACAGGTTTCTCAAGGCTCCACTCGGGCACTTGAATTCCTTCCTCCCTCCCCGTCGGTGTTAGCAGTCTCTGAACTTTTGGAGCGTACAATCAGAGACTCACAAGGCGCCCACCAACGTACTTCCATCCCTGTCCTTCCGGCAGTCGGACCGGAAGCTTGGTGTAAACCGGGGAAGTTGTTCACGGCACAACTTCCTCCCGTTAGGCAGTACCGCGCTGACTATTATCGAGTCAGCTCGGCCGGCTGTCCAGCTGCAGCATCGACTTCCATATTAAAGGACGATGTACAGCTGGACCAACTCGTGCCTAGGGTGACCTCCTCCTCGGCTTACCGAGACCTTAGAGCACAAGAGGGTCTGGCCAAAAACACGTTAGCGGTGCTCTCCTACGCAGAGCACACTAACCTGGCCCTAGCCAGATCCCTAAAAGATAATGAGTCACTATCTGATGACACAAAATCGCTTGTGACATCCTTGTCACATTCGATTAGGCACGCTATTGCGCTGTCCGCCAAGACCGCAGCAAATAGCGTCCTACTCCGTAGAGACGCCGCACTGGGCTCTCTCAATGTCATCAGATCCCTCCAGCTGGAAGGGGCCTTAAGAACCGCTCCTATGGACGGTTCTTTCCTGTTCGCAGATTCTGTACAAGAGGCGGCTCAAGCACAGAAAGATTGGGACAAATTATATGCCCCCACTGCGACACAGAGGGCCAAGACCTCTCTACCTAACGCTAGAAAGATAGAGAGGCCCCAACAGGCATCGGGTTCAATCCCGTACGCCAGGCAGGTCCTGCCTAGGCCTACCCCGCCTAGTCAGCCTGCTCCTGCTGGATCCTTCCGACGGGAAGCGGAGGGTCGCCGGACTGGAAAGAGGAAAAATACTTCCTCTAACCAGGGTGGATCCGGTCCGACTAAGCACTCCTTTCGCCCAAGGGGTGCTGGCCGGAAGAGGTGACTCCCCCCTCCTTTCTCCTCCCGGACGCAAAAAGGAGCCGACTCCGGTAGTCGGGGGCCGTCTGCAAAAATTTGCAGACATTTGGGACGATTGGTGCCCAAAGGGGTCCCCAGTCCCAAACATGTTGAGGTACGGAGTGAAACTAGATTTCAACCGTACCCCCCCGACTACTATATATCCAACCCCAGTTCAGCCACCGAAGGACCCAGTCAAGGCCTCTGCCCTCCAAGCAGAGGTCGCGACATTACTGGAGAAGCAAGCTATCCAGGTCCTTCAAGATCCATGCTCCCCCGGCTTTTACAGCCACGTTTTCTTGGTTCCCAAGAAAGCAGGGACATGGAGGCTGATCATAGACCTTTCCAGGTTAAACACCTTCTTGAATGTTCCTCATTTCAAGATGGAAACCACCAGGTCTATAGCAACGGCGATACAGCCCAACGATTGGGCGGTATCGATGGATTTAATGGATGCGTACTTACATGTACCGATCCATCCAGACTATCAACACTTCCTTCGATTCCATTACGAAGGAAAGACGTATCAATTCAGGGCCCTGCCGTTCGGTCTGGCATCGGCACCCCTAATTTTTACGATGATAGTCACAGCCTTCGTCGCTCCCTTTCACGTGATGGGGTTCAAGCTCCATCACTACCTAGACGATTGGCTACTCCGTTGCAAATCGCTGGAACTACTACTGCAACAACTTCAGGTTCTAAAGCAAAAAGTAGTTGTCGCAGGTTGGATTATCAACGAAACAAAGTCAGAATTCATACCATCCCAAGACTTCGTTTACGTTGGAGTTCGGTTCCTTACGGCCATAGGGAAAATGCTGCCCCCCCCCCCTAGACAGGATAAAGAAAATTCTTCATCTCGTCGCAGAATTCAGAGGAAGGACTCAAGCTCCCGCAAGGCGATGCTTGAGCCTTTTGGGACTTCTGAATTCGGCAGCAGACCAAATCCCCCTTGGCCGTCTATATATGCGTCCCATCCAGATGTTTCTAATGTCTCTATGGAAACCCCACAGGGACCCATTAGACAAGTTGGTATTGATACCTCAATACCTACTCAAGAACGTCTGGAACTTCTGGGAGTCGGAGACTCGTCTCCAAAGCGGTGTAGATCTTGCTCCAACGCCCCCAGAAGTGTCCCTGTTCACAGATGCTTCCCTACTAGGGTGGGGAGCACATCTGAACAACGGGGACATGTCCATAAGAGGTCTATGGACAAGGGAGGAGACCATTCTTCCAAATATATTGGAAATGAAGGCTGTCCTTCTTGCCGTGAGGGCTCTTTCCCTTCGCCTGAAGAATCGGAGAGTAACCCTGTTCTCCGACAATTCTACAGTAGTAGCATATGTCAGGAGACAGGGAGGCACAAAGTCCGGCATTCTTTGCCAGCTAACTTGGGAGCTTTACCATCTTTGTGCCGACCTTGGAGTATCGATATGTGCCAGACACATACCGGGCAATCGCAACATCCTTGCCGACGCCCTGTCCCGTCAGAACAAGCTAGTTCAGACAGAGTGGACACTCCATCAGGAGATTGTAGACGACCTTTGTCGCCTTTGGCAATCTCCGAAGGTAGATCTGTTCGCCACCAGGCTGAACAATCGCCTTCCCATCTATTACTCTCCACTTCCGGACGAAGAGGCCCTGGAAGTCGACAGCCTTACAGCCTCTTGGGTCGGGCTGAACGCATATGCGTTTCCACCCCTCCCTCTCATCCAACCAGTCCTGAACAAGATCTTGACCAGCCATCCGGTGAGAATAACTCTCATCGCACCTTGCTGGCCAAATCAGGCCTGGTTCCCAGCCTTACTGGAGCTCCTGATAGATCACCCCAGGAGTCTTCCTACTTGGAAGCACCTCCTGTGGCACCCCCTGGGGAGATGCTACCACCAGAACCCTGGATTTTTCAAGTTTCACGCCTGGAACTTATCCAGTTGCATCTCCACCAGAGAGGCTTTTCGGACATCGCTGTCAAGCGCATGTCCGCACCTCAAAGGGGGTCTACCCTTGATGTGTATCAAGGAAAGTGGTCTACCTTCACTTCCTGGTGCAGGGAGAACGGAGTTAATCCGATCTCTCCCTCTATATACAGATTAGTTGATTTCCTTATTGAATTATTCACGGAAAGACAACTATCTGTCACGGCTATAAAAGGTACAAGTCCGCCATCGCTTCTACCCTCCGTGTTTTAAGCACCTGGGATCTTCGTTGGGAGGACCAAATAACCCCTCTTTTCAGAGGAATGTTATTAGAGCGTCCTAGACCGGTTCACAACACCCCTAAATGGGACCTTTCTGTTGTCCTTAAGGTGCTCATGAGGCATCCTTTTGAACCCATGTCTATTTCATCCATGAAATATCTGACACTCAAAACGGTCTTTCTAGTAGCCTTGGCTACCGCCCAACGGAGATCAGAGCTCCATGCACTTTCTTTTAAGAAGCTGGCTTTTAGAGAGGGAGGGGAGGTTATCCTGGCTTTTATACCAGGATTTCTGGCGAAGAACCAGGGACCGGCCGCCTCTCGGCCCCCGGTTACTATTCCCTCTCTGTCAGGAACGATCTCTTATGATCTTCCTGACAGAACTTTATGTCCCGTCAGGGCCCTAAAGTTCTACATAAATAGGACAAAACCTCCCGGTATCCGCCAGGGGAGAGAGCGTTTGTTTTTGTCCTATAAGGAGGGAAATAAACGAGAGATAGCGGCCGCCACTATTTCAAGGTGGATTGTGGAGACTATTCGTCTTTCCTACAACACCTTGAAGACTTCCTCTGATCTTCGTGCGCTAGCTAACATCTCAGCGCACGAAGTTAGAGCACTAGCCACCTCCTGGGCTAACTACCGAGGAGTTGCTCTTCAAGAAGTCGTTTCCGCTGCATGTTGGAGTAATCACTCCACATTCTCTCGTTTCTACCTACGAGACGTTTCTTCCCTCGTAGATGGCATGCACACAATCGGCCCGATTGTGTCTGCGGGGCATGTTGTTTGATCCTGGCTAGATCAAAAAAAGGGGGGGGAAGCCCGATTGAAGAGTCAAACGCGCATCTTGCGCCATTTTTGATATGCCCTATCTTCAACATCCAGGCAACCCCTAGTAGACTAGAAAGGACGCAATTTCTTATTGTTGTTTAGCAATAATTCATTCTACACCCTTCAACATGCCTTACTTGCTCTAAGCTCTGTTGCCGGAAAGAAGATGGTTTTATTACGCAATTCTAGCGCTTTCCGGAGAATGGGTCTATTACTCTCTATAATATGATTGTAATACCGAGATCAAAATACCGGTCCTCCGGTTCTCCCCATTTCTTTCCCCTGGCGGTCCTCCTTAGCTAATATGCCGGTGGTGCCTCCTGGATGGAACAACAGCTCAGCCTTAGGTAAGTCCTCGTTTCCCACCTCCAATAGGTTGCTGGGATTCGATGCAAAAGTGTTCCATAGGTAAGTTTGAATGACACAAAATGCCCATTTCCTTACAAGAAATGGCCATTTTGTTAGTTCATACTTACCTATGGAACACGGCCCTCCCGCCGTCCCCACAAACGGGACATACTCTTTATTAACGCTCAAGAGTAAAGACTAAATATGGCGGCATGAGATCGGCGCGATCTCGCGGGATCGGTCAGGGCGCCGCCTGGCGGCCGAGCTGTTAACTCAGTTCTCCCTTTAGAAAATTAAAGGGATACTCTTGTGTTTGAGCCCAAATGGAGTAACATGCAAAAGTGTTCCATAGGTAAGTATGAACTAACAAAATGGCCATTTCTTGTAAGGAAATGGGCATTTACATCGTATGACGTCACAAAATTGTATGTTACGTGATATCGACCTCTATTGCACCGAGTTGCGTAAATTTCGCAAGTACCCGACCCATCGGGGATACAAGGACGTCTTTCTTGGATTTTACATGTAATGGAACGACGTCATTTTCCAAAACAAAGCCGACGTCTGTTTTTGGTGCCAAGATATTTGCCTCTCGAACGGCCGATTTAAATCTCCGATATAGGTCATGTGCCAATATTTCGGCACAAAAATTTGGTCAGTTGTGTTATATCGAGTTAATGTCCCAAGGGTAAACTGTATTTCGAATGATTTTAAATGCTTTCTATTTACTCTTTGAAGTGGCACTTCAGTTTGAAGATTATAATCAAAGAGGATCGAAGAAACTCAATCATTATTGAGGTTTTTGAATTGGTTTTACCATAAAATATGACATTATTTTAGCTGTGTGGGAGGGCATTTAACTGCAGTTATGTGAATATGTGTTAGTTAAAGAAGCATGTGTGGATGGTTTGCTGATGACCAATCGCTATTTGCCAAGCCGAGAATTTTTTAGATGCTTTTGTTAAAATGTGTTGTGCTTCCTAGTACGCATAAATGGGAGCAGGTGGCACTGTGTTCAGTTCCTTTAGACGTAGATATTGAATTAGACCTCCAGATGCTTTTCGCCTCATCTTTTGTTTTGCATCGCATAGGCTCATTAGTGGGTTGTAATGTGAAAAGTTTGATGGATCTTGTTCAAGTGACTTGTCCAGCATTGCCATTTTAATACTGTGCTTGGGTTTTATTCAGGACTTTACAATGACACTGAGGCATAATGCTGTACTGTTAAAGACTCTGACATCTCAAAGCTTAGGTGTTTTGGGGGGCACTCCTGATGAAGTGTTTTTACGGAGCTTGAAACACACATGAATACGGATGATAGAAAAAGCGATTATACCGAGTTTCAGCAAATCTCACAAATATGAATTACAAATTACAAACTCGCGTTCCATTTTGCAGTCAGAGGTATCAGGTGTTATGTATTAGAAGTTAATGTTTTCGTCCAGTCCGGTCTTATTGAAAAACGGACGCTGCGACAATGCAGACTAATTTGTAACGACTTAGCCAGTTCATCTCCACGAATTCAAAACTCACTGCGTCTGAGAAATTACAGTTGATTGGTGAAAGAACTTTGGATCCTGAGTGACCCTTCTAAGGGTCCCAGATGTTGATCAGCCCTTGTGATCTCTTTCTCGGATAAATAGCAATTTGTAATTTGTGGGATTTGCGGAAACACGCTATTAACTCACATGACAATAAATGTCTGTCCCTTCAATCAGCATCAAATACCCACAGGATAAAATCTATGCTTCCGATTCTAAACTTTTAAGTATTTCTCCTTCTTATGGGGTCTGAAGGAAAACAAAAGAAATTTATTTGGTCAAACTCAATCCATTGATTAATCAGGATTATTGTCAATAACTGTTGATAATTCTATCAATTGTTCTGAGACACATGTTGTCAGAACAGTTGATAGTATTCAGAAGATTTTGTGATGAACAAATTAAATTTTTCTGATTTCAGTCGTTCAATCTGACAGGTCTTCAACCGTTCAAGAACTACACTATTTTTGTGTCTGTGTTAAATAAAGCTGGTGAAGGGCCTTCCGCACCTGTAAGGGTACAAACAGATGAAGGGGGTAAGTTGAGAGCAAAATTGAACCCCATTAGAGTCAATCCAGCAAACTCCCAAGAATGCCTGCATCCCTTGGTCACCCTCAGACATATCAGAAGTAAATCATGGAATGTTTGTGTTGCAGAATGTTCTTGATTTGCTGTTTTCATTTGATGGTAGACTATCCTGCATTTACTGCCGAAATTTGATGGTTAAAGAGTTAAAAATAACATTTTGTAATTTTAATGCTCCCGAGTGAAGTTTTCCTCCCAAACGATTATTTTAAAATCTAAGGGCTTTACATGCAATGTTCTCAATGAAGGTAACACATTGACAAAGTTGGTGCCCTGATATATTCGTGTAAACTTATCTAAAGCAGGCCTCGAAATTCGTTCTTGAAGGGGCACAGCAAGTTTTGCCAAAAAGAGGTTACTTTTGATAATTTTGTGAAAATGGGCACACTTTAAATGGGAATTAATGAAAAGGAAGTTGCCTTGGTGATGGAAGAAATATGCTGGGCATAAAGGCAACAGGGGAGGGCATCAGAGGCAATTGCCTTCGATGCCTCTGATAAATTCGATCCCTACTAAAGTGTTATCATTCCCATTTCAGTCCCTACGAAACCTCGTATCATTGATGCCACGGACCAAACCAGCTCGAGCTTGAAGGTCAAGTGGGAGCGGCCAAATGTTGCTAATGGTATCATTGTCAAGTATGAGGTGTTCTGGAGCCACAGCGGCAAGAATGACTCACGGACTATCACTGGTGACGATAAGCTGGAGACAATCATTTATCATTTAGGTGGGTTTAACCTTTTCATTTGCATATCGGGTTGCATGTATTTGTGGACAAGTTTGTGAAATATCATAGTAAAATCACCACATGGACTATGTCTTTAGCCTTGAATAAGCTGAATATAAGCCGTCTCGAATACTGGTCTTATGGGTTCCCTCACAGACCATTCACATTCATTATATAGACATTGGAATGTTGAACACGACAAATGCTTCGGTCAGAACCCATTAGGTTCTTTTGGCTCCAGAGATGTCAGCTACTGCCGATGGCATGAATGTTTTCCCCAGAAACAATCATAACGTGTGGTTACCCTGTTTCTAAATATTTTTGGTCTGAAATTCACTGTACTGAGGTCAATTGAATTCGAAAGTCTGCTTTATGTTTCCAGAGGCATATACACTGTACCAGCTCATTGTTGCTGCCTACACGAGGAAAGGCATGGGGGAAAAGAGCACATCATTCCAAGCATTGTCTGATGTGAAAGGTAAGTGCAAGCTCTGGTCAGTTTGTGTTGTGAAAATATGTATTGATCAAATTCAAATGTTAACACACTGGAAGACTTTGAACCAATGAAACGATTGGCAGAAATTGGGACAAAGTGATAAATCTTGATTATGGCATATACATAATATTAAAGGACTATTTTGCACATTAAGCATATTGCAACTGTTATGGTTTACATGTTCTTTTTATAAATGTACTGCATGCTTATAACTAATTTTTTCAACAGGTCCGAGTAAACCGCTGAATGTCAGTATTAGTGACAACGACACAAGTATTGAGATTAGCTGGAAGAGACCGGAGAAGTTCTGTAAACAGATTGACAAGTATTACATCACCCTGCAAGCTGATACAAGCACCGATGAAGGCCTCCTTGAGAATGAACATACCCTTGACCAACCTGACTTGGTGGCTAGAGAAAATCTCAATGTGAGTTATTGGCTTATGCCAGACCTGCATGTAATCTGCGCATCGAATATTGCATTCATAGTCTCAGTCTGGACAAAAAATTATCACCCTGTGAGGAATCAATTTCCAAACATGCCGAGAATAAGGCACGCTTCCAAACTTACCAAGCTCTCTTGTTCTGGGGAGGAGAAAGATTTTGTAAAACTAGTCAACTCACCCAGTCCCGTACACGCAAGCATTTTTGGCTCACCATCTGGGTGAGTCTATACAATACCACAGTGTCCGTCGTCTGTTGTCGTCGTCATACCCTATTTCAAAAACAGTGGCAAGTTTCTTAACTGCTAGGGTATGAACTTGAAACTTTGTACACAGGACCCCCAGGTCAGGTGACCACTGACAATGAATTTCAGTCCGATCTGATTCTTAACTTGGCCACCAGGGGGCCAGAAGTGGAAACCTAAAAAGTATGATATCTCTCTTATGAGTGACTCGTTTTTGATTAAATTTTTATGGTACGCTCTCTTAGCAAGGATACACCACATATCAAACAGGTTTTTGGTTTGACCTTATTTTCAAGGTCACAGAGGTCAAATGCCGTAAATTGTCCGTTTGAGTGTAACTGTGGCACGTTTCTTATCCGATGAAGCTATGAACTTGAAATTTAGTACACATGACTCCCTACATCATGTAACATCTGACACCGAATTTCGGTCTGATTTCTTTCTAGATTTGGCCGCCAGGTGGTCAGAAGTGAAAACCTAAAATTGAAGATTTTGCGCCGACACTATAGAGTAAACCGTGGTCGATTTACCTTAAAAACCAGTGTCTATGGTGTCATATTGTGTATTTTATCTGTGGGCCTAAAAAATTAAAAATATACCTTGTAACTAAATGTAAATGTCAATACCAGGTTCTATAAAAGTAAAGTTTTGTTTATCATAGTGTCACCCCTAATGAAAGGGCCAGCCAGCTTTTCGGCTAATGAGACACTCTTTGCTTCAAAACTCCTATCTTTAATGCCAGGCGCCTAGCAAGAAGGCAGTTTGTACCCTATATTTAACTAGCTGGCGGCTAACCAACCGGCCGCATCGGTAAGATGTTACCAGCAGACCTCGAACCTTCAACCTTCCGTTCATGAGGCGGACGCCTTAATCACTGGGCCATCGAGATCGGTGGGTGGAGAATTTCATGGACTTCTTTCCATTTGCAGTATTATATTGATGATCTTCGCCCAGGTACTGAGTACACAGTAAAGATCTGTGGCGCCACTACCAGTCTCTTCCATGACAAGAGGGATTATAAAGGTGCCTACTCTGATCCTGCTAAGATTGTCATCAGAGGTAAGCACTGCTCTTGGCCTTTTGAAGACAATTGCTGTCCTGGGAACCTTTTAGTATAAGCTTAGTTCCATGACCGTAGTGAAAACAGGATATTGTTTGGCAGGGGTTGACATTGAGCCTTTCTGACCCAGAAGTTAAAACAGCTCCTGGTTTTTCAGATTTCAAGTGTTTTCGGGAGTCCTTTCACTGGAGCCAGGAGCTATTCAAGTGAAGGCACTTGCTCATCATTTCCAGACCTTCTGCATTAATTCTTTAGTGTTTGCTACTAGTTTGCCTCAAGATAACAATTTGAATTCAGTGTTTTTGTTATGTGTAACAAAGTCCCTCTTTTGATTGAACCTACCCCACTGAATTGCAATACAGATCATATTGAAAAAACGAGATGGCAGCACTGCAATCAACTCAATCCACACCTTTTCCCCAAGATTGGATAATGCTAGCTATTTTTAATGAAAGTTTTCCAAAGCTAAGTTGGGATCGAGGTTACCCGGTCTGGCAAAGGAAAAGTTACACTTCGAAAACCCTGCGGTAGCGAAACAGTTATATTGTTTTGTTTTTTTCTGATTAGGGGGCCAGGGCAACAAGGATAACAGTCGTTTTACTGCTGGTGTTGTTGGCGGTATTGTCACTATCCTCATCCTACTCATCATAGCTGTGGTGCTGTTTATTGTTTACCGACGGTATAAGGTCTACCGGTATCTGGATCAACGGGATCCAGAGATACAACCCACCCCTGCAGTCATTCTAGATGATTATGGTAAGTGAGATTTCACTTTCTGTTATCTATTTATGGTAGGTTGCTTCCAATTCATTCTCAGACATGCCAATTAAGCATATTGTCCATTGTCCTCCGAGATAATTTTTTACCAAGAAAAATCTGAGTGATTTTGTTTGTTTTGAAAACTGTATATGTAAGGAAAGTCTGCATGGAAGGACTCTCTGAAAATATGGAAATTTCTCAAATTTGGGAAAAAATCAAGATCTGATGATTTTTTGGGTTGACATGTCTGGCTTCTTCTACCTATGAGCAAAAAGAAATTTCACACATTCAAACAACCATTCAGTGCACTCTCTCCTTCTCAGAGTTCCTGCGCTGCGCTAAACAATCAATTCTGCACACGCTGTAGCATTTTGTGCACAGTTCTCACCTCAACTGTTCAGGAACAATCAGTAATTTCTGATGGTGATGCAAAAAGGTGCCAATTGATCGGAGTCAAACACAGCACAGGATCTTTCTGAAGGAAACAGTGTGTATTGGTTGGCACTAAATATGAGAGAATGTTCGAAATAATTTTTTTGGGGTTGAAATCGCTTTATACCGGTTCGTCTTCATGTGAGGGTAAAAGAGTGTATGTTGTACATGGTATCCAGAATTATAACCGATTTCTGGGAGTTGAAGATTTTTTATGACCTTTCCGCCAACTCTAAGCACTTGGCCTCATTGCTGTGATGCAAAGGCTAGCAAAATCAACAGCAGTATTCACTTTTGGTATAAATACAGGCATCAAGTATTAGAAGTAATAGAAAAAAAATCAAGGAAGACCTGCCTTGTCCAACTTCTAAAATGTTGATTGAAGATTTTAAGACTACTGCTTGGTGAATTTTGTCTCTGCTCCCAAAAGTCCATGGAGGCATAGTGAGGCAGCAGCACAAGATCGTCGGAGGAGAAGAAGACAGTGGACACCGATGCTCCTGATGGGGCAAACTAGTTGGTTGTCGGGTCAAAATCTGAAATAGACAGTGACATCTGTTGATCACTTGATCACTTGACCATGATGGCTTCTAATGCCAAGCAACCATGCTGCTGTAACCCAGATGTTCTTGACACTTCATATTGGATGTAAAAGAAAATCTTTCATTTGATCTTTACTTTAGCAAAATCAGAAAATATAGGAGGTATGTGTCTAAATATATAATGAATGTGCTTTTTATGCAATGATGTTTGTGTTATTGATCTGTTTTCATCTTGATTTAGGTTATTGTGATTTTGTTTATTTTGATTTCGTTATAATCCTCTTTTTTTGATCGAACATTATTATTGTCAACTCTCCATTTCAAATTATTCCTGCACTAAAATTCGTTTTTGTGGTCTTAGCTCTAGGTTTATTATGTGCTTTTCATTTTATGTGCTTTTCATTTTTCGGGGTTTGCTCAATTTTCTGTTGCACTGCGAATAAATGTTGTGCGTTATTCAATGAATTACAATGCAGATCTCAATTCTGCAAGGTCTCTGATGAGCAAGTCTTCACTGTATTATTTTGAATTGGCTGTTTGCAAAACTGATTTTTGTCATTGCAGAACCTAAGACACTGAATGACTGTTTAAATGCTACCTCAATTGGGTTGGACAAAATTCAATAGATTTTTGTTAGCTCTTTAATTCTATCCTTTAAAATGTTTAGAGGAAAACAATTGTGTGGTCTTTTTTCCTGTTTGCAGATAGTGCCACATGTATACTATTCCTGAAGCACTGCTTGGTGTTTATATCTTAAAGCTGAATTTTTAAACTGACCATCCAACAGCAACGTCAATAAAGTTACCTAGCGTTTGCTATAAATTTACACTAAGGAAATCACCTCAGACACCTTAGCCTTGAAAAATTCTTGCTTCATTGCACCAACTAGGAGACTCCGGGATGGTAAGGTTCAGGAGTAACACAACTGGAAATAAAGAAATTAAAAATCTGCACTGTACTATTGGTCAAGACATTGACTGATTATCTACAGAAGCCCCCTTAAAACTCAACACGCTAGCTACTGAACCCCCTGGCATATACAACTAATTCTTCTTGCATTTTGCGTTTTGTTTTCTGTTCTGCCGTTGTTCATTTCGTCCCTTTGATTCATGTCATTCCTCTCAGTTGTTTCATTTGGTTTCTCAATGTTCTATGAATATTATGGTAATCTTTAACTCTTGATCCCTCCCCCACTCCCTGGCATAAGACCGAGTTACAAGCCAATAACCCGATGGCCTAACTTACTAATCTTTCAAATCATAATTGAGGTTCCGAAGGAATAGGCCTCTCGCCAGTCTCGGGGGTACCTACAGTGTATGAATTGAAGGCAGGGGAGGTCACATTAACTTAAAGAGGGATCTACGAGCTTCTGCCTACGTCGAGGGTCAGTTCTGGACCACATCCACTCTTGAAGAAAAAATTGACATTGGCAGATTTCAACAGTGGTAGAAAATCCCGAAAGATAAGACAGAAACTGCCAAATTGTTTGTTCAAACCACCCTTGAATCACTGTTTCACCTGTGTAGGGTTCTGTGTACGATTAAATCTGATGTGGTTTTTGTATACATTGTCTGTACATGAATTTTAGTAAAATAATTTTTATCTGAGAATTACAATCAACCCCAGGTTTTGTGGGCTAGCTGTCATACCTTTGGGCAATATAAGATACTTATTAAATATTCACTAAGTAAACACGTTTTATGGTAGATCATTCCAACAGTGGTCAAATATGAAAAATGGCTACCAGTTTTCCCAATCAAAGCATTTACAATTACTTACCCTTCCAAGTACAAGAAATCGGCCATAAATCAAATCCTGATCTACAAAAATTTAAACACATCTAGTCTAAATCACCAGATTCCATACTTCCATGTAAAAATGATTCTCAGACAGACCATCATGGAAGCATTTTGGGTGTCAAGCTATGCACTACCAACTTACAAAATACACCCATGTCACCACCAGACAGCTAAACCTTCACAGAAACCTAGCATTTGATTCAGCAGAATAGCAAGTGCATCCGTATCCTTGACAAGCGGGCTACTATGTTGACATGGGATATTCTTCTGATACTTTCCATAAATTGTTGTGCACATAACTTCAATAGTTGAGAATCATGTACTACAAAAAGAGGCATGTTGGTTTATACTAACTTATTTAAACTTATTGTCAGTTATGAGCATTTGATGGGGGTTTGAACTCATGCATCTGTGGCACCATTTGTTCACTGAAAATTCACCTTTAGACATGTTAGATTAAATCCTTGCGCTTGAAAAGAACTATTCTCATTAAGTAATGGGCAGCTGATCAGTGCCTTCCACAGGATGGATGTCCATTAAAACGCGCCCAGCTCAGCAACAAGATCAATGAATTTGTTGTATCTTCAATTGCCATTGTATACCAACATTAATTTGTTAGTATTTTTAGAAGGAATTGCTTTTGCACTGTCCTTGAACTATTCAAAATCCTACAATCGTCCTTTTCTGAAGATGCAAGCTGTGGTGACCCCATTGTAACTCCTTCATTTTACCAGTTGTTCTTTTTGGATCAATGATATAGAATTCTACATCCTGTCTTTTCTCTTCTTTATAGATCCCAATGAGAGCCATACAGTGACAGTAGCAGACTTTTCTGATCATGTGACAGAACTTCACAGAGACAGTGACCTTGGCTTCTCGCAGGAATTTGAGGTGAGTATTTTGACTTCATGGAACACCACCATTTCATGCCTGTTTTCCAATTGGCATTGTGTTTGGGGTTTTCCATGTGTAAGACAGTGTTCCAGGCAGTAGGCAGTATCCAGTTTCTTCCAAAATATCTACATTTTTGTACATCTATGAATTTGAATTGTTTCCCTTTGCAGGAAATATTCCGTAATACAAGGACTGACCTAACATTCGATCATTCCATGGACCCGGAGAACAAACACAAAAACAGATATGTCAATATCAATGCATGTAAGTTAAATAGTCGACCTGAATATTTGGACAGGCGCAACAAAATCCATAACATGTTTTCAGTGCAGAATCATTCCGAAATCCTTATTTCCAAACTGCATTGCCAGTGTTCGAAAAGTAGTGTTTTTACTCGCCATTGGCAAGAAGAATATGGCCTTTGGCGAGTTCTCTACAAAGTCAGGTTGCCATTTGGTGAGTAAAAATTGCGATTTTCGAAGGTAGAGTTCGCCAAATGCCATAACTTCAAGCTGACTTGAAGCTGGCTGCACACCTGAATCCAACTCTGGCATCCAGAAGAGTTTGACTGAATGCTGCTCGCCGCCGAAGTTGGCATCAAGAGGATCTCGGTGAGCGCATACCTGGTAGTCGGAGGCATCTTTTGCCACCACTTTTACCCATCCTTGTCCGAGACAAGACCACAATTGATTTTTTAAGCCTTTTAGCAGTTAAATTGTCAATGTTTGACCGCGACGCATCAAAGAACGCGTGGTGTTGTGAATCTGAAATTTAGATTATGTTATTCCGGACAGTCGGGCAAGTAAATGGTGAAAAATAAAATGGTGATTGACCACGGAAATTTTTTTTTAATCGACAAATTAGACAGACTTTGATATTTCCACTCTTTTCAGCCAACTGGCAGAAAAAACTCAAAACACGCCCCCTATTACCAAATTAGCAAAATTCGAAATTAATTTTTTCATCAAATAATTTCTTTATATCTGTAGACTTGCCACAACAAATATTTTTTCAATACCTCTCCAAATATGTACTTGAGAGTAAAAAACATGCACTCGTCTAATAGATAGGCCTGGACCCTCCAACCTATGAATATTCATTAGTGGTCTTGTCTCAATGAAGGTACATTTCAGGGGTTAACATTTTGAGATTTTTTTCAAACTAATGTACATGACATCCCACAACTCTCCAACAAAGGAAAGTCATATCTGGACATTTTTGGAGAAATGAGAGACATTTCAAAGAGTGGTACAACTGTGCCAAAGCGACGAAAGAGGACAAAATCGACAAAAAGTCATGATTTTGCACCCAACAGCACCAAATTCAAAGACCTGCCCTGGCCAGAATAAGCAAGCTATGGAGCTGAAACTTTAGGATGTGATTTAGGAATATCTTTGCTGCTTAGGGAACAACTTTCAGAATCAAGGCCTAAGTAGTTTCAAAGAAATTACAAAATGAATGGCAACACAACAAGACTTGTAAAAATGAAACCGAACTTAGACCGGGGTTAGGTTGACTCTTATTTGGGTCAAATTAAGTTTTTTTCTCATTATTTTAGCTTGTTTTGACCTTAAATCATCAGCAATACAATATTCTAAATGGATTAGAGTGATTTGAGCACATTCAAATTTTTCACTATATTGACCCAAAATGTAGTGTAAATAGAGACAAGACCACAATTGATTTTTTAAGCCTTTTAGCAGTTAAATTGTCAATGTTTGACCGCGACGCATCAAAGAACGCGTGGTGTTGTGAATCTGAAATTTAGATTATGTTATTCCGGACAGTCGGGCAAGTAAATGGTGAAAAATAAAATGGTGATTGACCACGGAAATTTTTTTTTAATCGACAAATTAGACAGACTTTGATATTTCCACTCTTTTCAGCCAACTGGCAGAAAAAACTCAAAACACGCCCCCTATTACCAAATTAGCAAAATTCGAAATTAATTTTTTCATCAAATAATTTCTTTATATCTGTAGACTTGCCACAACAAATATTTTTTCAATACCTCTCCAAATATGTACTTGAGAGTAAAAAACATGCACTCGTCTAATAGATAGGCCTGGACCCTCCAACCTATGAATATTCATTAGTGGTCTTGTCTCGTCCAATTCTTCTCCATGGGGGCTGCCATTTTGAAATCATGTGACCCAAAACTGCCAGCTGATTGGCTAGCCTTGCCGCCGACTCCACCCAAAGACCTTAATGTCGAACGTCTTTTGTCATCTACATGTAAGTTGCAAAACGACGTCAATGACACAAATATATTATCACATGTCTGACAATGAAGGGCGTGTTCAAATTCACAGAGATTCAAACTGTTGCCACCAGCTACTGGACATGGTGGAGGATCCGGCTAACTGTGAGGCTGCCACTGAAGTCTGATATCGACCACCTGCTCAGTATGCATCTTAATAGTCATTTGTTGCAGTTTGATTAAGTTCGAATCATAATGTGGGTATTCGTTGCAGATGACCACAGTCGATGCATTTTGCGACAAGTATCTGGCAAACAAAAACACATGGACTATATCAATGCTAACTTTGTGGACGTAAGTAGAGCGTATTGCGTAATGTAATAATTGAGTTCTCGTCTTTTTCTGGTTGAAGTTGACCATTCCAAATTGAAAGAAAACAACAACCACTGATGTAGTGGCATATAAAGCTACATCCAATGGAATCTGATGATCTTTGTTCATAGTGGAGGTTGATGTTGAGCTTGCTATGTTGGATGCAATCGAACGAAACTCTGACCAAAGAGAGATCATCAGTCTGTTTTATGTGGTAGATTTAAGATTTGATAGAACTGAGAAATTAACACTGCACTGTTGGTCTTTGTACTATTAAGGCGAGACCATCAGGTGTTGAATAGACAAGTAGGTTTTTTTCTCTGATTGTTAATAACTGTTCTTTATGAGGAGCCTGCACAACAAAACCTGCCAATAGGGGGCCCTGCAGGCAAGTGGACCACGGTGGTAATGAGAAAGCCATTTCCCAGGTCAACGATTATTGAATATGTCATCCCTCAATTACTCTACGTGGGGAAATAGCACCAAAAATGTTGTTTTATTTGTCCTTAATTCTATTTTGACGAGTTTTAGGGAGAAAATCAACAAAACTTAATTGCCTTTTAGTACTGGTGCTGCCATCTGGATCTTTAGTTCTGCAGGTTCCTCATTATTTTCCCATTCCATTCAAGGGCTACCACAAGAACCGAGCATACATCGCTACTCAGGGTCCCCTGCCGTCGACGATTGCCGACTTCTGGCGAATGGTCTGGGAGCAGAACTCTAGTGTCATTGTTATGATAACAAACCTCGTTGAGAAGGGAAGGGTAAGCTGGAGACATTACTGTTGACAACTTTATTTATACGTGGCCATATGTTTCAGCCAAACATTTTTCTTCTTCATTACATTTTTTGGGGAGTGATTCAATGACAAACACATTTGATTTATAGTTTTTCCATGATTTGTACATTCCTGTGAGTGTTAGAGGAGCCAATCTGACCTTGATTTGATCTTGACCCCTTTAGTGTCAAATGTGGGCATCATTTCTGCATTCCACCAAAAAGGTTAAGGTGTTGTAAGACGTTAACAGCATGGTGTTTTCCTAACGAGTTCTGTGGTTTTCTTCAGCATGTTATTTTTGTTTCAGGTGAAGTGTGACCAGTACTGGCCAAATGAAGGGACAGAGACCTATGGCCTATTCCAAGTCAAGTTACTTAATACCCACACCATGGCACACTACACGGTGCGGGTGTTCACCATCCGTCACTGCAAGGCACGGAGAGTCAATGTGGTGAGTGAAGAAGCGATCCGATTGTGTTCCAGGGGCCATCTCAAAGTGTCCCGAGCAAAATAACTTCTGATATGACCTCCCATTCATCTCCTGCACGCTGATGTCAATGGTAAATGCAAGCCTGAAAAATAGTGTCTTTATCTCAATTGGTTCAAGACAAAGTGTTTGGCAGAGTTTATTTTGTGCCCGACACTTTTCTGTCAGATATTGTGATACATAAAGGCATTGTAATGGATTATTGTTATGATTGTAGTAAAACAAAGTTTGTGCCAAACAATGTCATCACCAACTCAATTGAGGCTTTCGTATCAGAGTTTGGTGCTGACCTTGACCCCTTCACCTATTATTCAGGTTTGCTGATGCCTCCTACCTCTTTGCAAAACTGTGATTTTTCACACTGGTGCATTAGAGTTTATCTCTGATTTCACCAAAGCGTTGGTTTTAGAGGGGTGAATCTTACTCCTTTCCTATTTTTTTCACTCATCGATCGTATCTGCCATAAATGATATTTCCGTACAATCGGTCCATTCAGTATAATGCACCAATTTAGTGGTGCATACACCATGCATTTTAAGCATATGTCGCGTTCAAATTCTTCAAAACATAGCTGGTTTTCCTAAACTCTAGATCCTGGCTGCAAAGTCTTCTGATCATGCTGGCTGAAAGCTGACATGAAACTAATCTCTAACACACACCTTCCACTTGTTGTTTTCCAGCAAAGGACCTCCGGGCCTAACAAGGTAACTCTCACCTCACTTTAAGCAACCCTCTCGCTGTCAACTCTGTTCAGGATATATTGGGGCTGTATAGCGCAGATGATGAAACCAATGTTCAATAAAAATAATAACAGTTCTTGTCACCTAGTTACCTTGGGTTGATCTCAGTGTGGCTGGTGCTTCCTAATGTAATTGAGAGAGCAAATTACTTTGCCGTCGTATGTTTCCGTCGGGATTTCCAATTCTAAGTACATTACTGATATTTTTAACAAGCTTGATACTGTCCTACACATGAAAATGATGCTACACTGTCCATACTCAAGACTACTTGAGCCCAAAATTCTTTCGAAATGTACTGAATTTGGCACCAACATCAGAAAGAAGAATGTACCGGTAATGAATGCACTTTCCCAGATTTGGAAAATCACTCCTTGATACCAAGGGGGTTCTGAGATAATTTCAACCCATCAAATTTCTATGAAAAGAGACACACATGCCTTCATGTATTTATTATTCTTCCAACTAGAGATATGAGTCCATTCTTTCATTTAGAGATTCGAGTTTTATTCTCTGCTCCCAACAATATAAACATGGTGTTGGTATTGAAATGTGATTTTATTTTGCTGCTCTTTGTACCCAGCGAGAGGGTTCAGGCTCACAAGCGCTTGACATGGAAGAGTCTAGACGAAAACATGCCGTGAAATGAAAGCAAACCCCTTTTACCCAGTAGTGAACCAAAAAAATTACTTGTAAATTGTATGTAGCCAGTGAAAGAGCAATGATTGCTATATAAACCCTTCATTGAAATGATCACCCCCTTGAGACTGACTCATGCTGATGGGTAGAAGATAGCTTGATCAGGCTATGAAGATAGCTTGATCAGATTGAAGATTCTGCATGACTGATAATCGTGTAGAAGATGAAATCGATTCGGATTTCTTAATCAATAAAGTCCAATTGCGTAAGAGGTTCTAACAGTTGCACCTTGCAACATTTACCCCAAAGGGATTGTAAAAAGATGTACATGTAACAAGGCGGTTTATTTTCTGCATGATAATAGACCCCAAGTCCTTCAGGCTTTCGTTGGGCCATGGGTTCAGTAAAAAAATAGTTATTTGCCTCCAAATACATCATACATGTATAGTTGTCTAGACTCTTGTCATGTTGACCATGTTGACTGAAAACATTATCTGTTCATTTATGATTAATCGTTTTCTTGGCTTGCTTTATATTTCAGTATTTTTCATTTGTGGCATGGTTATTCTATCTATTCAATACTCTGGTTTGACGTGACACAGATTCAATCCCCATCTTGTGCCCCCCGCCCCCCACCCCACTCTCACCCAATAATGGCGTGATACAACATAAATACAGACTTTTTTGGTTTTTAGCTCACCTGGGTGATCTTATGTCGTCACGTCTTGTCTGCCGTCCGTCCACAATGGGAGCACGCTTGCTCACTATTGAGTCTAGAAAGTTGAAACTTGGTGTGAGGATGTCTTATGACAACATGACTTGACACAAAAAAAATCATCGCCATTTGACCTACTTTCTGGGCTCCAGGCGGCCATCTTTGAAAACCTTATTTTGTCAATATCTCATGAACGCTGATAGCTAGAACAATTAAATTTTTACTGTCTATACTTCTGATGAGGCTACATGACATAATATACGGGTTTTTGATTTGACCTACTTTTAAAGGTCACAGAGGTCAAACTCTAAAATTTCAGCGAAGGTAGTCCGTTTAATTGTCCTAGACTCTTCAAATTTGATATGTAGACACCTATAGGGCATCTGTACATATTGACAAAAACTCAGGTCAATGTGACCTACTTTTCAGGTGTAAGTAGGTCAAGTCATAAAACTCAATGTGAGTTATATCAAGAAACCTTCACTGTGTGATTCTCAAAGGTGCATCATTGATCGATGTAATCAAGATTGACATAGAGCGTATAACATTTTGACCTTGATCTAGTTTCCAAGGTCAGAAAGGTCAAACTCTAAAATTCCACTGAAGTTGATAAATTTCACTACTATATGTCTGAGATTCTTCAAATTCTATATGGAGACACCTATTGGGCATCTGTACAAGTTGACGCAATTCAGGTCAATTGTGACCTAGTTTATCAAGTTCACAGAGGTCAAACTCTAAAAGTGTCATTGACAGTGCCACATTTTGTCATATCTAAAAGCCAATTTAACCTCCATATGTCATTTCATCTGCAACTAAATGATTCCCAGGTGAGCACAATGTCCCAATGACATTTCATTAGTTCTCTGTTCTCTGGGGGTCTTGCCACCAATCAATTTCTGCTAACGGTACTATAAAACGCCAAACTTTCACACCGTTTCATTTTTGCGATTAACAAAAATTTATCAAAATATTTCAGTTTTTCTAATCAAAAGATATTTTCCGCAATTATTATTTTGGCAAATAAGGTTATTCGCAAAATCTGTGAAATGAAACGCCTGCAAAAATGTGGTGGTTTACAGTATCGTACATGTACATGTACTGTCTGTTGCAATATCAAATGTCTGCATCTACTTTGGTTATTGATTGAACCAGTCAACTTGGGTCAATCTGTGATATATCTCCATGATGCACCAATGTGAAGAAGTCACTTACTAGACAGGCAAGGATCCCCTATGGACAAGTGGTAGCTAGATGAAGCTATTTTGCCCTTTACACCCGCTGATTCGACTATGCCAGTCATATCGGCTGCAGCTTCATCAAAGGGTAACCAACCCATCGGTTGACCTGTGTCTGAAAATAGGTTTGCGCAAAAAAATGCACATCTGTGCATGTCCTTGTTCATTCAAACTTTCACCTGTGCGTCCTTGTTGAAGCTACGCCATACAGCGGTTGATAGCTAGATTGGGCTACAACTTGCCCATCAAGGATCCTTCCCTGACTGGTTACTTCTTGCAGCTGAGAATGGGTTAGAACTCGCTGTTAGTTACCCATATCATTTATGTATTTAGGGAAGAGTCTTATGAGAAAGCTTGCTTGTATTCGTTTCACATCACCCAGGAGATCTCTTGTCCACTGTCTATTTGTTTGTTCATCTGCGCTGATGGAACATGTCATTGCTGTTCAACCTGATCCAAGCACATGATTGGGAACAATGTTTACAATTGCATCGTGGGAACAATGTTTACCATGGCATTTGTGTTGATTCATGTCACACTAATGTAAGAAACCGGGCCTACCACAATCTGTAAACATTCTCCTCAATAGACAAATTCGAAGAAGACGAATCAGTGCCAAAACAAATCAAATGTGCCTCTCAGAACACGTCAGAAGGCCTAAGCCGACTTCGGACAATGCCTAGAGACTAGGCGATCCTTTGTTCAAGGTGAAACGCATGACTGGTCAGTGCCAAAAGAGGCTTCTTGCAATTCGTCTATTCAAAGCATTGGATCATGGATGGTGGATTCAAACTTTGGTGTAATCTTATTATCAAATAATGGTTAGCATGCTACTCGTGCTTGGTCCTGTGTTACACCAGAGTCTCTATACAATATTGTATTGAAAAATTGTATAGAAAGACTCTGGTTGCACTGACCATTAGTGTTCAGTCTTGATTCATTCTGTCACTGCCAGCTTGGCTAATGTTGATGAGGATGCAAGTAGGCAATGTCATGTATTTTTAGCTCACCTCTTAGCAGAGGTGAGCTTATCCCATACCGTGGCGTCCGTCGTCCGTCGTCGTCGTCGTCGTCGTCGTCGTCGTCGTCGTCGTCGTCGTCGTCGTCGTCGTCGTCGTCCGTCGTCCGTTAGCAGGGCACGTTTCGTAACTGTTAGAGCTATTGAGTTGAAACTTGGTACACATGTACCCTTATGTCATGACACCTTGGAGACCAAGTTTTGGTCCGATTCGTTTCATGGTTTGGCCACCAGGGGGCCAAAAGTTAAAAGTTAAAATATGCAATATCTCCCTTAATAGTAGTCGGGAAATTTTGAAAAAAATATGGTAGGTACTTCTAGCAAAGGTGCATCATATATCCTCCGGGTTTTTGATTTGACCTCCTTTTCAAGGTCACAGAGGTCAAATGGTGTAAATTGGCCGTCAGGCCGTAACTATGGCACGTTTCTTAACTGCAATGACTATTGATTCCAAATTTCGTACACATTTACCCCTTAGTCAGGTGATCTCAGGGACCGAAGTTTGGTCCAATATGATTCACCACTTGACCACCAGGGGGCAAAATCCAAAAACCTTAAAAATGTGATTATTCCTTAACTTCTTGCCAGATTGCCACCAATTTGATATCATGGGTACATCTAACCACCATACAGTATACGTCACACAGGTTTTTGATTTGACCTTTTTGTCAAGGTCACAGAGGTCAAATGGCGTAAATTGGCCGTCAGGCCGTAACTATGGCACGTTTCTTAACTGCAATGACTATTGATCACAAATTAAGTACACATGTACCCCATGGTCAGGTTATCTCAGGTACTGAAGTTTGGCGCGATCTGATTTGCCGTTTGGCCTCCAGGGAGGGGGTCAAATCCTAAATTCTTCAAAATGCCATTATTCCTAGTAATTACTTGCCCGATTGGCACCAATTTTATATCATAAGTACATCTAATTCTAACAACCATTCAATGTGTCACCCGGATCTTTTTTGATTTGACCTACTTTTCAAGGTCACAGAGGTCGAATGTACTGTAAATTGGCCATTTTTGGGAAATTGTAATTGCTTGGACCTTCATCAAACCTAACACTACATGACACAATACCATGCTCTTAATCCATCTTTCCTCCACATGAGGTGAGCACAATGGCCCTGGCCATTTCATTCATGTTGGAATTGGAATTTCCTTTGTTGCAAACAGGAGTGGAGGTGATGAAACATGTCAGGTGTCGGGAAATGTGCTGTCCAAGGCAGTCAGACTGTCTCTCCTGAAGACCTCAATCCTAGTGTGAACTCAGTCTACCCTCCGCTCATCATTGTTAGTGGAATTCAGGACCAAGGAATTCAGGAAGTGTTGGACTGTCAGCGCTGCACAGTATTCTGAATACATGACCACCTGTCACCTCCGAGGTTGTCATACTCACTCAGAATGCTTCCCCATTTGATATAGAAGGCGACTCTCTCTCTGATAGTGTTGGTCTCTTCCAGGTGTCTCCATACTCTCTAACATTATACCAGAAATCACCAGTATCATTTGTAGATGCACAAGATTCTTATTGAATATTTCCCATGATAGTTTTCTTTTCCCTTACGTTATCAAATGAACCCATTCTTACCTTTGATTTGTTTTCCAGCGCCACCACCAGGGGGAGCGTCTAGTCTACCAGTACCATTACACAGATTGGCCCGATCATGGCGTCCCTGATTACACTCTGCCAGTGTTGACACTTGTCAGGAAATCCTCGCAAATGGCATCAACATCAGAGTCTGGGCCTATCATCATACACTGCAGGTAACTTGAACTTCAAATATTCATGAGGTTGTTCTCATAATGTTTCAAGGCATGTCCACTCTCTGTTTTTTCATTTCAATGGCATGGGGTTATTTGTATGTGCGAATTTTCCGGGGACAAATTTTCCTAGAGCCAGCCACGTGTAAGATCTTTGCTCGGGTTATCCCCCGCTGCTCCTCCATACATACCCTTTCCCCTAGATGCAGTTATTGATGGAGGTCAGCCAGAGGACAAAATCAAAAGTTGTATACCTACAACAATGGCTCCCCCATCCATCTGCTGATGTTTTGGTGGTTGTTCTGTACAACTATATTTTTTTGGTTTCCATGTTGAAATGATCTGCTGTTGATCTTCGCCTCTCTCTTTACAGTGCTGGTGTTGGTAGGACGGGAACATATATCGTCCTCGACAGTATGATGAAACAGATCAAAGACAAGGAAACAGTGAATGTGTTTGGCTTCCTGCAGCATATTCGCAACCAGAGGAATTTCTTGGTACAGACAGAGGTATGATATTTAGTACATCATTATAAACCACAATAAATTGCCTAGCCTATTCTGTGAGGGCTAAATCATGCAAGGCTCGTCCCCTCTGAACCTGTTGAAGACAGGTTTGCCTGGCTTTTATTTTTGCATTTGTCACATTAACCCTTTCGCTGCGCTGCTCAAAATTATTTCAATATTGATTCCTTGCTGCCCCCAAAATACTGTAAAAGCCAATTTTAACATAGGTAACTTTGAGGCCAATATACAGCCTGAAGGAGAAGAGATAGAGCTTTGGACTATTGGAAAAGGTTGTTGGGGACAGCATGGACTTTCAAATTATGCATTTGTCAATCACCTGAAATTATGTTAATTAACTACATAACGCTAATTAGTATTAATCAACGAGGAGAAAAACACCATTTTTCATCTTGACCCAGGCTATCACTATCATCCCCCTCGGACCCTGAATCATGCACACTTTCAATCCCCATGCACGCTGTGTACATCGGCATTATATTCAGAATCATAATCACTAATCAGACTCGTCTTCTAACGCCTCGAATTCACTATTTCATCAATTATTGATTCTGCAGTTCGTTGAACACGTGACTGAGGCATTTAAATTTGTTTACAAAACTTTGGACTCAAAATATCGCCTAAACTTTGAATAAAAACACCGAAGTTTTCACCTAGAAATCGGAAGTTCTAGCGGTAAACAACATGGCAGGACACCTAGCGACAAGTTACTGTACTAATTTGCTATTGAAAACATCGTCTTATTCAGGTCTCTCCCAAGTCGCAGTTCTGCGTACATCCGCACAGATCGGAAATTTTTTTTGGTCGCAAAAATGCGTACATCCGCAGCGAAAGGGTTAAAAGATTATTGTGAAAATATAACTTTATATTTTTGATTTTAAAATAGCACGCTAAAGTTGTTTTCAACCAAACTGCAATGGCTACGATTATGATACAATGGTCCCTAATTTCACACCTCGGTCCCAAAGTCACATGAACCTACTCTTTGCCATACTGGTACACTAGGAATGTGAACACAGAAGTCAACCCTTGAGTCAAGTCCTAATCAAATTCAAAAGAAAGATTTGCTGTTGATAAGATAGGCCAACATGGAGAGAAAAATTCCAACTGGTACTATTACGCTGTACTAATGCAAAACACCACAAACATATTGATTTGTTGAAGTCTATTAATTTCCTCTCAAGAGGAAAATTTAGAATAAATAATGAAACTCCATTCTTGGTTGGTTTGCCTATATTTGATAACTACATACATGTAGTGTTGTACATGGACTTCACAATCGCCTGCTCCACTTCTGAATATTTCTGGACCCTAACCCTCGTCAGAGTGACTTGGTCGGCTCTTGATCTGGATTGCTGGGAAGTTTGCTGAAAAAGTAATGAGTTTAGAATGTTTCATGAGGTGATGATGACTTTGCATCGTTTGTTTAGATGCCTTGTTGGTACACTGAAGTCTCTTTATAACCTCTGACAAAGTTGGAGGAAGCATTCTCAAGAATTAGTGTTTGGAACACCGCACTGGAGGATCCCCCTCTAAATTCCACTCAGACAGGGAGGATGGGGCAAGAATATAGGCCCAAACATCAGAGGTTATATGGCAAAACTCAGTCTTCACTGCCACCGCAGCCCCATCTATACAACTTCGTTCAAGTTTATGGGTAGCAGACAACATGCCTGCATCACTATACACCAGTAGAGCTGAGCCAGATCATACCAAACAATACACAGAAAGGTCTATCATAGCGACCGCTCAAGCCGTCGGTGGTAAAAGCGTGTATCTGATTGCGATTGCTATAGCGTTCGGCGGTAGTCAAGAGGTTAAACATGGCTCCTTCCTTTTAATATGTAGTTAAAGATGCTGTGTGACAAAAACATGAAATATAGTTCAAAGTAGGCATTTTAAAATTTAACTATAAAAATACTGTATGATAAAAAAAAGAAAGAGCTGACTGTTTCATGTTAAGTATGAAAAAAACTTGATAGATAACGGTATAATTTATTATTAATTCCAGGAGCAGTACATTTTCATCCATGACGCGCTACTTGAATTTATAAAGAGTGGTGGTGAGACTGAGATTAAGGCTCCAAACTTACAGGATTACATTACCAAGATCACCACTCTTCCTGAGGGTGAGGAGGAAACAGAACTAACCAAACAGTTCAAGGTAAGATCACCACACTCCATGAGGGTGAGGAGGATTAAGAACATACTGAATAGATCAAGGGAAGATCACCACATTCGCTCAAGGTTTATGGGGAACAGAACTTACCAAATAAATCAAGGTGAGATCACCGCACTCTCTAAGGGGAGAGGAGGAAACAGAACTTACCAAACACTTCAAGATCTATTTGATACGTTAAACCAATGTGATCAGGTTCAACAGTACGCAAAGGTATTCAGGAAATGTTTTGGCAAAATATCCCAGTCCTGTGGTTTGTTCGGTCTTGACAGTTAACTTGTCCACAGACTGTATATTGGATTGTGTACTTGTTCAGCATTTGATTCGTTTGATGGTATTCTATTAAGCCTTCCGTCCTGTGGTGGTCATGAAGTAAGCTTCTCAAGGTCTGCTTGCCTCCCCATAGCTCGTCATGACGGTCCTCTTCACCTGAAAAATTATTGTTCTGTCCTGCATGAAAGAGTCTGCACTCATGCCGAAATGGGTGGGGTTTCTCCAGTATCTACATGTAGCATAGTACTGATTTGGATAGTACAAAGACCATGATTTTAGGTCTGTCATCATTTTCAGTGTGGAAAAATTGTTCTTTGGTTTTTGTCCACAGTCGTTTAGAGCTCTGTATTAACAGTATGCTCTTTCTTTCCAGCTCATTACTAACTACAGGCCAGCACAATATGAGCTCACATTTGCCCAGAAGTCGGTCAACTCACCAAAGAACCGTTCTCAAAACCTTGTGCCAGGTAGGCATCTTTGTTTGGAATCATTTACAAAGAAAGCATATGACAATTTCAGGTGTATAAAATGAGAGGGGTGGCAGGGGGTATGTGAACTAACTCTTTAAAAACTGAAAATTGCCATGGTGCAAATGTTGTTCCTGATGAATTTCAATTGAAATTTTACTAAGCCTTTTTTGCACACAGTATTGTTGATACATGAATCCATACAGTTTGGATTGTATCAGACAAGGCCTTTGGCATTGTTTTCTCATAGTCTGAACAACAACGATTCAATATCCGAAACACACAAATTACTTGTGATCTTAAGCAAATCACTTTCCCATGTTTACTTTGATTGTCGTGTCATTTGAATGTGACCTAAAGCTATGATTTGTGGTTCGAGGTGCAACCCAAAATTATCTATTGAACATGCTACATTCTCACAAGTGAAAAGCAGGAGCAGATGTCGATGAACCCCTCATATTTGGCCGGTGTGGAGTCACCTGGCAAGTAACTCCATTTGGCATCCTGTGGTAGTGGCATGCAATAAACACTTGCAGGAGTGAACATAGGTGACGAAGGTAATGAAACTATTGTGTGAGGAATAATCCCCAACCACTAATCTCATGCCATGGATAACAAGTTTGTGTCATTTTTCAGTCAATTCCAAGAGGGTCATCTTACCTGCTCAACCCGGTGTGGATGGTTCCGACTACATCAATGCTTCCTATCTACATGTAAGTACTGTTGTTGAATCTGGTTTAATGAATGTACCAATTCGCCTTTCTACCATCACACAAATGGTGTAAATTGTCAACCCAATTTTTACTGACAATTACTCCAACATTCTCATATATTTTTCTGACAACATTGGTGCATTCAATCCGCAAAAAATCCTGAGATGCGCTCCAAAATTCCCGATTGTTCCCAAACATTTTTGAACAGTCTAGTGCACAATGTGTGCAAAGTGGTGCACCTCGATCGTGTTGGCTCAATGCAGAGCAGGAACTTGAATTGATCAATTGTGTTGAGTTTTTTTTGAAACTGTGCGAGGATTTACAATTTTAAAGGGTTTTTTTAAAAGTTTTTTTAAATACAGAATATCGAAAAATTGAGTTTTAAAAATTTACTATCCAAGGCCAACACCATTCCTGCTCGGTTGATTTCCTTGTGACGCATTTCAATATTAAGTAAACATTGTCATGATGCTGTAATAATGCACACAAACTTACTATAATTTGGGATTCGTAGTATTTGTATTTCAGTCTAATGTCATTGTTGAAATTTATGTTCAGCATGTAGGAAATTTGCAATTCAAATTCAGTTTTTAAAAATTTTTAAAAAACGAAGTAGGCCTCTAAAGGCTTAATTGATTAATGTTCTTATTTCAGGGTTATAATGACAAGAAGGAGTACATTGTGACGCAGCATCCTCTGGTGGAAACGCAGCAAGACTTCTGGCGCATGGTCTGGGACCAAAACTCAAATACTGTGGTGCTACTCTCAACAGTCGAGGAGAAGGTACATGTACATGTATTTTACTACTAACCCTCCTCCCGTCCTCATAATTTTATAAACATCATACTTGCTTCTATTAGTAACTGCTCTGTATGTTCAATGGTTGTGTTATACATGTAGATGAGAAGTGGGCCTTTAGCAAGAACATACAATCATGCCTATCGATTGTGTCTTAAAACCTGCAACACCAATACTGCGAATTTCAAACGTAGACCTATGATCCTGCAACATGCCACGGTCCACTGAGGTACACATTACTTGAATGTATGCACAGTGTCTACAAATGTGATTTTATTTTGCGGGCAATACAAAATAATGCAGAAACTCACGAGGAGGAAAAGGACTGGTCTCTCCTGGCAGTTTCAACCGCCGGCATGTCGGATCATACTGAAAGAAATACTTTCGTTCAAAGGACAAAGCCAAAACCACCAGTTACAAACTTCACTCTAAGTGTCCGCATTATAATTGATAATTGTTTAGGATTTACAAATAACATTACAGTACAACCTCTTTACTGCGGACACCCATGGAGGTGGGCATTTGTGCCCGCAATAGAGAAGTGTCCTTAATAGGGAGGTTATGCCATTATTGTCCAATAAGTGGATGAACATGGAGGGGTTAATCCTACATAGATGTACACGTATTACATGTTCCATTTGGGAGGGGCAGTTTTGATGAAAACAAATCAGTTTTAAATATAAACTTATTTCAAATAATTTGATATAATTTACATGGGAATTCGAAATTACTTCACACCTAATGTCATTTCTGGTGGAGGTAATTTTAACTCTTTGAGATTGCGTCATTTTGTTCTGTCGCTCTACCAGGAATGTGTGATTTTTCTTGAAAAACACTGTTTTCAACTAAAATAAAAAAATAAAACCAATCATCAAAGCTACTTGCATTATATATCTCCTGAAAGGTATTTCCGAGTACTTTTCTTTGCTTCATGGCATTCCAATTTAGGTAAAACACCTAATTTACAGTATTTTTTAGACATTCCACTGTGATTCTTCTGGAAAGCCACAAAAAGTCATAAAAACAACACAGAAAATGTTCCTAGAACTCCCTAGCAACAAACTGCACAATAAAACATTATCTGTTAAGGCATCCAAAACCTCATTGGCTGTAAATCTGAATTGACCTGACATTTTGACAGAAAATCGTCTGCCAGCTGTCACCTCCATATACACCCAACCATCACTTAACCATAGTAAGAATGACTGTATATGTCTCTCAGAGCGATTCCAGACAGTGCTGAGCACAGCTAAACCATGTGTAGAAAGTAATGTATGCAACGGCATTGGTCGTTCAACGTTACCGATGCCTGATTTACCCAAACGACTTATACCGTTCAACAGTCTTTAGTTAATTTGCCAACATTGATATTATCAAGTTGTGTTTGTGAGCTACTGTACATGCATTATCTTCAATGATTGGTGTCCTTTATACATGTAAGGATAGAGCATGTGGTGTGTTAAATAAACATTAAGACTGACTGTGGTGTTAAATAGAGCATGAAGACTCATTGTGGGGGATTCCCTATACCATAATCACTGGCGTGACGGGCCAGCTATATCATGCATGATTGTATGGACGGCAGAGGAATGAATGTAGTGTTCTTTGATATTATCGGTCTGGCAATATTTAAAGCTATCCAAAGCTTTTGAAGCACATATACTGCTTAACAATTTGACTATCTTTTCATTCTATTGGATACCATTTATATAGCCTGGTAGCCCAGTAGCAATATTTTAGAAGGTGTCCATTGACATGTGAATACACCAGTTTGTTTCACAGAGAATTACTCAGTTTTCTTGTGGCAGCAATGGGGCTTTTCATTCTGTGATTTGGTTCCTGTCAATTATTGTAGTTTGTCATCATGTTTCAATGTTTAACTGGAGGTAATCTCAGTGTAAGTGTGGGACATGATGAGGATCTAAAGGAAGCGATTTCTAGAGGAGATTTAGACTGTGTAAAGGAGGAAATTTCCAATGGTGCAGATGTCCAGTTCATGCTCCCCTTGGCAATTAAAAAAGGAAATGTGGAAGTTATCAAAGAACTCATTCTTTGTGGTGCTGTTGTCGATTTCAAAAATCACCTTTTGCATTTAGCAGCACAGCATGGTGATATTAAGCTGCTAGGGGAGTTTGTGAAACAATCTAAACATGTCAAAAGTGAAATCGATGTCAACATTCAGTCCAATGGTTGCTATCCAGTTCACTCGGCTGTAAAAGGTGGACATATTGAGGTTTTAAAGGAACTGATCAAGTTTGGTGCTGATGTCAATGTCAGAGATGGAAGTGGCAGAACTCCTTTGCAATTGGTTACAAGATATTCATATGTTAGCAACTATGGTGAAATAGTTCGAGAATTGATATGCAGTGGAGCAATCATTGACACTGATGATTCTTCACAGAGTGCAGGGGACATGTCAACACTTCCCTTTATGTATATGAAGAATGAACAGGTTTACATTGAAACTATCAATTTCATGATCAGCACCACAAATAAACTTGTCCTTTCAGATAAAAATGCATTGCATGCGGAGTTGCTGAATTGCCGTGTGTCCATTTCGGATATTCGTGACTCCCTCTGCAAACACCAGGATGTTTTGAATGACCCAGGCTATGGTGGTAGGTCTTTGCTGCAAGACATGGTGGCCCTTGGTAATAACAGCTTTGTCAAAACATTATTGCCAGACTTGATTAGTGTTGATCCCAAAAATGTCAGTAGCCAGATACTCCTTCATTGTGCAATACCAATAGGAAATGAAGAGGTCATCAATGCTCTGATCGCAAAGGGATATCGTTTGGATGCTGTTGATGATTCGGGACGCTCAGTGTTGCATCTTGCGGCAGTCTATGGACATTGTAGTTTAATTGAATCATTTCTTGCAAAGGGTTTAGGCCCGAATGATACAGATAAATTTGGGAGAACCAGTCTTCACTATGCCGTTATGTACAGGAAGGATGAGGCAGTAAGAATTCTTTGTCAAGCTGGGGCAGACCGCGATAAAAGGGATTTGACAGGTTTGCTCCCTGGTGATTATTTGCACCCTTGTGAACAGTCGTGGCTCACATCTCAGCAGCTCCTTGGAAATGTGCAACCAATCTCCTTCCTCACATTCCAAGATGGCGGAGAATTTAGTCAATCATGCAGACAAACACCTACAGATACTAATCTTGCAGATGTTGCTAAGATTCCTGGTATAGGAAATGTCGATATTATTGAAGAATTCAACAGGGAACTTTTCATGAAAAGTTTCAGAAACAAAATCAAGGGTGTTCTCAATGAAGCGATACCAGAAATTGGAGACATAGAAGGCAAATTGATTGGCTGTGGAAGCTGTGTGGAGGGAACAAAAGTTGGTCTGCCTAATGAAATGGATTTCCTCCTCAGTGTTTTTTCAGCCCGTCCTACGTTCACATTTACTGAGGGATATGTCGATATGTCACACTTAGATATGTCGGGTACTGGACCACAAACATCAGTGTCTGAAGTATCAGTGGGCGTCAATATCCATGGATCATATAGTATCTGGTTATGGACTCGACTCATGACCTGGTGGGGCCAGCAACAGGAAGATTGCCAACAAGTTGGAGCGACATTCCAGATGCCTTTTCCACCATTGAGGCACCCCGAAAGCCCTGCTTGTGTAAATTGGGTCTGGTTGTATGGGGATGATGTGTTTAAGATGCTGCCTGTTTCAATAGATTTTGTCCCTTGCTTAGAATCTACTTTAGGGTCTATTTTTTCTTCCCAAGAAGGAAACAAAAGGGCTGAATCAACATGGCATTTGACAAAGAAACAATTATCAACCTCTGTTGCTAGCATAGTTCCCAAGGTGCCAAATGAAGATTGCTTCTTGAACGAAAGGAAGGAAACACCTCAATTTGACAAACTTCCCTTGGGTCGAATATCTTACCCTGCAGTCGAGGTTAAACATATTTTAAACCTAAAGAAACGAGTTAAAAATGTTTACATCACGGCAAAATGTTTGCGGATGCCGGAGGTTTGTGGATTCAAAGTCAGAGATAGAGAGGGAAATATTCATCTTGTAAGTGAGTATGTGACCAGTTACAGATTGAAGACAGTGTTTCTTGATCTAGTCCCAATGTTCCTCAATTACACCAACATGTCTCTAGAGAAAATGGTACTCTTAGTCTATGAGACGTTAGAATCATGCTTGGTAGATGGGAAGCTACCGATGTTCCTGCGGAGTGATATCAATGTTCTTTATGGATCGCGAGTGCGTCTTGAGGAAAGTCTCAAGGTTACTTGTGCCATGACAGGATTTGTGAAGATGTTGTACGAGAAGTCTTTAAGGGATTAACACCACACTGGCAGTTCTCTGTGCTACAATATTTTGACAGAAGGTGGACCTTAAATGTATGCCCAAACAATTTGGGGTGGAATTTGAACTCCACCCAACGCTCTTGATTTTAGTCCAGGACTAACTTTAATGCTACATTTGAATCGAGGTGTGTTGGAATGCCAGACTGTGATTGCTAGGGCTGCTACTGAACTTTGAAAAGCCCGTCCCAGAGGCTTATCACAGGATTATCATCCATCAAAATTCCAAAATGTACATTCTACCTGCACACCCACACACACACACACCTTTTTCATCCTTAAAACTTCCTTGTGAGTTGACCTTAATTTGAAAATGACAGGACACTTCCTGATATGTTCAGCCTATCCCTGAAGGTGTAGCTGTTGATCTGTTTCGAACAGAACTTCTGCACTGCAGCACTGTATGAGGAGAATTTTGAAACTTCAGAAATGGAAATTGTTAAAAGCATAGATGGCGGATGTGGATAAACTGACTAGTTTTTCTCAAGGATCGTACATCTATGGGACCTGACGAATGGTAAATCCAACATTTTCTTGATGATTGCTTCTTACTGACATGACTACCTGCTTGGCTTATTTTTTGCCTGTTTTCAGCCCTTTCGCTATCCACAGGGTATTGGCAATTTTTTGCCAATTTCAGTTAATTCCAATCAATAACTGTTTTATTATTATTCGAGTCAAGTCAAGCTTATTTCATCATATTGCAACTATCCTTGGCTATGCCATCGTGCAAATATTTTCAAAGGAATTTTTTTTTCCGATATTGAAATTGAATCTCAACTTTGTTAACTCTTTCGCTGTGGCAGCCATTTTTTGGCCAGCGCCACCATGTGCTGACAGTCGATACCAATAATAAACTTTAGAGCTAACTTCTCACTGAACGGTCAAAACTATTCAAAAGTGTCGCCATCTATATTATTAGGATGAAACTAATTATTCCCGAGTGCGTTTGGCGTATTGAGCGAGGTTGTGACCAAGTGCTGGTGAACAAATATTTAAGAAGGACATGACGTGATGTGCACGTCACCCGCACGACAAAGGACCATGTACATGACGTGGTGTGCACGTCACCTGCACGACACGGAACCATGTACATGACGTAGTGTGCACGTCACCCGCACGACACGGGAACATGTACATGACGTGGTATACACATCACCCGCACGACATGGGACCATGTACATGACGTGGTGTGCACGTCACCCGCACAACACGGGACCATGTACATGACGTGGTGTGCACGTCACCCGCACAACACGGGACCATGTACATGACGTGGTGTGCACGTAACCCGCACAACACGGGACCATGTACATGACGTGGTGTGCACGTCACCCGCACAACACGGGACCATGTACATGACGTGGTGTGCACGTCACCCGCACAACACGGGACCATGTACATGACGTGGTGTGCACGTCACCCCGCAGGACACGGGACCATGTACATGACGTGGTGTGCACGTCACCCGCACAACACGGGACCATGTACATGACGTGGTGTGCACATCACCCGCACAACACGGGACCTTGTACATGACGTGGTGTGCACGTCACCCGCACGACACAGGACCATGTACATGACGTGGTGTGCACATCACCCGCACGACACGGGACCATGTGCATGACGTGGTGTGCACGTCACCTGCACGACACAGGACCATGTACATGACGTGGTGTGCACTTCACCTGCACGACACGGAACCATGTACATGAAGTGGTGTGCACATCACCCGCACGACACGGGACCATGTACATGACGTGGTGTGCACATCACCCGCACGACACGGGACCATGTACATGACGTGGTGTGCACATCACCCGCACGACACGGAACCATGTACATGACGTGGTGTGCACATCACCCGCACGACATGGGACCATGTACATGACGTGGTGTGCACGTCACCCGCACGACACGGGACCATGTACATGACGTGGTGTGCACATCACCCATACGACACGGAACCATGTACATGACGTGATGTGCACATCACCCGCACGACACGGAACCATGTACATGACGTGGTGTGCACGTCACCCGCACGACACGGGACCATGTACATGACGTGGTGTGCACATCACCCGCACGACATGGGACCATGTACATGACGTGGTGTGCACGTCACCTGCACGACACAGGACCATGTACATGACGTGGTGTGCACGTCACCCGCACGACACGGGACCATGAACATGACGTGGTGTGCACATCACCCATACGACACGGAACCATGTACATGACGTGATGTGCACATCACCAGCACGACACGGAACCATGTACATGACGTGGTGTGCACGTCACCCGCACGACATGGGACCATGTACATGACGTGGTGTGCACATCACCCGCACGACATGGGACCATGTACATGACGTGGTGTGCACGTCACCTGCACGACACAGGACCATGTACATGACGTGGTGTGCACGTCACCCGCACGACATGGGACCATGTACATGACGTGGTGTGCACGTCGCCTGCACGATACAGGACCATGTACATGACATGGTGTGCACGTCACCCGCACGACAAAGGACCATGTACATGACGTGGTGTGCACATCACCCGCACGACATGGGACCATGTACATGACGTGGTGTGCACGTCACCTGCACGACACAGGACCATGTACATGACGTGGTGTGCACATCACCCGCACGACACGGGACCATGTACATGACGTGATGTGCACGTCACCCGCACGACACAGGACCATGTACATGACGTGGTGTGCACGTCACCTGCACGACACGGGAACATGTACATGACGTGGTGTGCACATCACCCGCACGACACGGGAACATGTACATGACGTGGTATACACATCACCCGCACGACATGGGACCATGTACATGACGTGGTGTGCACGTCACCCGCAGCGAAAGGGTTAATAAAGTAGTTAATAATAATGCTATTGCTTTTCTCTTTCAGATTATGCCATCTATGTAAATGCCCTATCAAATGTATCATTTAAGAGTTTCCACATTCATCTTTCAGGTTTAATAGATTATGACCAGTTCTTGCCAAAGGTAGAGGAGCCATATGAACTACTTCTGATCAATGTCAGTCTATATCTGTCGTTGAGAGAACTCCAAATGTTTTCTTGCTTCAACTTCACAAATTGCCACATATAACAAAATGTAAATATTTCTGCATTCATTTTTTAGGAATATGATCAATTCTGGCCGAAGGCAGATGAACCACTGGACTGCCACAATTTCAACGTGTGCTTGACCGAGGAGCATCATCACATTAGTCAAACTGCCAGAGATTTCATGTTGGAGTCGAAACAAGTATGTAATATCGCCGAGTACAGTACTACATAGTGATAAAATAAGTACAGTAGAACCTCTCTATCAAGGATACCCTTGGGACTGTCAAATGCTGTCCTTATATGAGAGGTGTCCTGATACAGAGTTTAAATTTTACAGTAACAACCGTTTGGGATCAGAACCACTGTCTCTAATAGAGAGGGGGTGATACAAAAATATTTTGGAGAAAAGTTCCAGTCTTGGAACCTATGAAAATGGCCTGAACAGTCAGTAGATACCCAACCTAAGAGCATCTTGTTCCATGTATTTTATCATACACTACATAGACACAGAGATATGTTTTTTCAAAAGTTTTTTCTCTTATTACCAAGAATTCGTATGTTACATTTATTGATGATGTGATCTCATGTATGAATGATGTAATCTTTTATCAAAAATAAATAATGATGAGACCTCTATTTAAATCAAATGTGGATTCATCGCTCAAAGGGCTTCACATTATCACCCCATTTGTTGTTTCTGTTTGAGAGTCAAAGCCATGACCGCCCGATCGTAAGCTTGGCACTCTAAAGTGTCACTGATCACTCTGAGTAGATTCTGGCACTATAAATCATTTAAATATTATTATTATTGTTAAATATTACTCTAACCACAATGCCATTTTGATGTCCCCTTGTTACGTTTATCAATGATGTAATCTTATGTTACTTTTATCATTGATGGAATCTTATGTTGCATTTATTAATGATATAATCTTGTTTCAGGATGACTACGAATTAATGATACGTATAATCTCTTGTTGTGAATGGCCCAAGAATTGTGAACCGGTGAACACAGCGTTTGAGTTGGTGAAGTCAGTCAAGACGTGGTACAGCGATCATCATTCTGGGCCAATTGTTGTGATAGACAAGTAAGAATTTCATTAAAAATTATAATTCTGGTAGAAGTTGTGTTACATTTTGATAAACTTTTGTGCATATACGGGTGAGCTTTGATGGTTTTACATGTTTTTAATGGCACAGATTACTTTGGCCAGTTGGTAGCATGGGTGAATGCTTATCAAATCTTACATATTCGTTTCTGATTTCGTCGATGATTTCACAAAGTGACATAACGGCGCCATCTGAGTTGTACTAGCCATGTCTACTTGCACACCAATTATCACCAATGGTGATATTCAAAGCCAATGTCAATTCTATAACGCTTTATCCTCTATTCATGCCTTTCGAGCCATTACTCTCTTTTATATGTACTGCACAGAGTCATTCAAACTAAACAGAATCTTTGAGTGGAGTTTTCTCCAAAAAAAATTTGCTGATTGGTCACTTTGTCAAATCATCGACGATTTTTACTGCCCATCTACTTAGATAGCTTGGTGCAAGTTACATTATAGTCTGTGAGTGTAAAGAAGTAAGTAAGTGTTGGGGTTCAACGACTCTAGGCTTAACCCATAGTTGGTATTATAAACCTTAAGGCCAGAGGGGGTTGAGATGTTGGCTGACAGGATCGGATCGCTGGCATTCACCAGGCAGCCTAGAGAAGCTTTTACAGTTTTCACTTTTATTATAGGCCCCTATTTTGCGCTGAAGGTGTAATCATGTAGCATTTCTTTCAGGTTCATTATTGTATTGTTATTGTTAGATGTCATCTTGGGCCTTAGGCCTGTGCTCTGGACTTTCGCTGAGTTGAATATGACATTATTAGTTTTAACTTATATGGTGTTTACGGCACTCTACAGGACTATGTAATACTCGGGTTTCGCACGCCTAACGTCTACTGCAGTAAGCCAGTGTGTGTGTTCATTTTGGTAGGCCCACGAGGGAAGGAAGTTTCTTGATTGATTGACCAGCAGCGCCAATGGCAATAGTGACTTGAATAGAAGGCCTAAAATTTCCCCCATTACGGGCCTAGAAATGTTCACTATGCAAAGATCTGGCTGGACATTAGAAGTGAGAAACTAGAGTATATAATTGAGTGTGTTGGGAAGTTTGAAAGGATTGGGAGGTGTGGCAGTTCACGGCTTGGCTGGAGAGAGAGGAGACACATCTGGCTTGTGCGGGCGATGTGCACCAAGGCAATAATCCGGAACTCAAAACCCATTTGACCTAAGTGGTATTAGCATAGACCAAAGCCTGCTCTCTCACAATCGCCACAGCGTTTTGTTCAAGTTGCACCAGCAAAGAGAATGAGTTACTACATGTACTACCATTGTTAGTCATAATATGTTACCAATGAGAAATTCTTTGTTGTAGACTTGGAGGGGCAGCAGCGGCCACATTCTGTGCTCTGAGCACATTATATGATGAGTTTCAGCAGGATGACGTGGTGGATGTGTATCAGTTAGCGAGGCTCTATTACCTTCAGAGACAGGGCATCTTCAATGAAGAGGTAGGTTTGTAGGTTTACAAGTTCGCATAGCCATGTGACCTGCTTTACTGAAAGTAGGCTTTTTGTGGTCAAAGACTGATATTAAGTTATTGGTATTGGCTGATTGTGCACAAAATTACCTTCATGATGACACATGTCAATAGCTTAAGAATTGATGGAGATGTTGACTTCAGGACGCACCATTCTTTCAGGTTATAATTAAGAGAAAAACTCATATTTTAGTCACGGAAGTTGATTCATAAAATTTTTTAAAAAGATGGGAAATAAACCCGGAGTGATCTAAAATTAAGTTGTTTTTTGTACAAGGAGAAATTTACCTGACTCATATTTATTATGGAATTGTGGCCATCTTTTGGTCTTGCAGTTGTTTAAGCTTTGTTTAAGGTGATCTGTTTTGATCAAATTTCCTCTCTATCTTTCCAGGGAGAGTATGAGTTTTTGTACAAGGCCATTGCAAGTATCAGCCACGACCCGCCGGAAAGGAAAGATTCATTCTCGTCCGGCAACAATCAGACCGTTACGAATTCCATTCACAATTCTCATTCACATAACCAACACCTTCATGTTCATGGCGGCTCGGTACATTTACGTGACAAGAAGGGCGAAAGACCACCGAGACCCGAGACGACAATATAAAAAAAACACCAAGTGTTTTAAATTGACTGAAACTTTGAAGGGCTGGGGATAGTTCTGAGATCGCTATGAAGCGGTAAAAGCTACTGAAGTGTTTGAACCGAGCATTGAGCTTGCAGCTATTTTTTGTTAATATTTTCATCTGAAATGAATTTGGTAATGCACTGCTGGCTTGTCACCTTCCTGATATTTTATTTCTCGGGTGCATTTGGGATAAATGGTCAATTTGTGTTTTGAACAAACTTGAATCGGAAGAACTGGAAGAAGGACAATGGAACTGTCAGCTACCTGGATGAGTCCTCACTTGAACCCAGGGTTCGAGAGTTGAGCCTTTAAACGAGCCTCTCTATAAGGTGCATCAAAAGTTTAAGAAATAACCATGCTCTTGGATACCCTGTGTCTAACAAAGAGTATATAACTGTAATACTCAGCTTAATCAACTTTGAGTTATATCTTGTCTTTGCACATGATTTAGTGTTCAGTACGATAGAGCAGCACCAACAATTTTAGCCTCTTGAAAGTTGATTGAAGCTAATATGCTGTCTCATTTTGCTGAAGTATCTGCTTCGGGCAGTTACGATGTGCTTCTGAAAGTTAATATTTTTTTAAGACAGTTTTTACTGAACTGATGCTATTTGTTAGTTGACCTTGTCTTTTTTGTGAATTTTGGATAAATGTGCTGGTATTTGAGGTGTGTCAGTGCTTACATTTGTAAGTTACGAATAATACTCAAGTAAGCCCTGAAGTTATGTTACTAAATTTAAATCTGCATTTCCATGGCATGTAAGAAACTACACTGATCTCTGGGGAGTTGCAATGTAAACAAATAGTGTCCTTTTATTACGTGTGCAGTGTATAACTCCATACATAATTGATTGATTGATTCAGTCACATCTTGATTTCTGGTTGCATGTATCAGAAAAAAACTCTGATATGAAATATGAAATGAATATACCAAGACGTACTTTTGTGGTAGTTACAATTATTTCGAAATCCTTTTGATAGTCGGATAATAAGTAGTTTTACTGAAAGAAACTTGGTTGAAATTACTGTGGAAATGGTGATTGAATATGGTTTGGCAAAGCAAATGTGATGGTACATGTATGTTGCAATGGCTTGCCTTCGGTACTGTTGAAAGCTTTGCCTACATCCCAAGGACACTGTTAGGAAACCACCATACCTTTTGCCCAAGGGCAGAATAAGGAGGTCTAAGCTGACTGTTGCAGAATGCAGAATTCACCCGCTATCTCGACATGTAGTTGTGAAAGCATTGTTTTGTTGACTTCTCTTAGTGTTTTCCACCAGGAAGTGTGTCAGTTTACACTTTACAGAAATTACAGAACAAAAAACAGAAATTATAAATCCTTGTGGTTCGCATAGCTCCAATCAAGAAAAACCTAATTGCAATGAAATCCGACCAGTAGTTTGCCCTCCAGAACTCAAAACGTTAGGGACAAAGAATATAACAATGGACTGTTGTATCTAATTCTAGCAAATGTGTATGTCTGGTTACGTGTTAAGACATGTTGATACCAAAGAGATGTGTACCATATCTATTCTGTTTTTCTCTTCCTCTTAGTACATTTCCCAGCTGTAGTTTAATAAGTGCAGTTTCCCATTGCAAGTCCATCTCATTATGTTAGGGTGCGAGTTGGTAATGCTAATGTTTGCATCACTTCATGTAGACGCATATGTATATGTTACCTTTGTGTTCATAAGCTGTCAGGTTCCAAGCCTTCAGGGTAATAGGTTTACGAAGTTCTAGTCAAGGATAAACTCGAACCAATCACCTTCCCAAACCGTTAAAACATTGGCCAGAATGTTTTTAGCACTACTGTTGGCTGTCATCATTCAGAATTTAATTAAATTTAAGGCATACTGTCTTGAAATGTCTTTATCTTCACGAAGCCAAAGATCACTATATTGTCTTGGTGTGTTATTTCTTGTCACAATTGGAGTTATCACAAGTTATCCTAGAGAAAAAGAATTCACTTTTGAATGTATAATGAGAACAGACAATCCGAACCAGGTTACTTGGAGTGGTTTTTGTGTGTCATTAAAGGCTTCTTTGCGGTGTCTTTTTCGAAAGGCTCATTTTGCATCAAGGGTTGGGTCTTTTTAAACGTCAATTTCCCAAGTCAAAATTCTGTCTGTCTCTTCAAATTTTCATTGTATGAAACGGCATTAAAAAATATTGCTTTTTGTTCTACGTGTACATCCTGCAGATGAAACTACATGACTCATTTCTTTCATGACATAGTATTATACCTAGTTGGGTACTTGCCTTGTATTCTATATAACTTGTTTCTTTATATTTTGGATGTAAACCTCACTATTTAGCTATTCGTAAAAGAGGGAGCAGTACTGTCAAAATATTCAGTCAGCAATCATGTTGTAATCTTGCTGACTCGTAGAGTCTACTAAAAGGTACTCTTATTGCGAGACATCCTTGGTGGTTTGGGATGTATCATCCACACCAAAGGCTGCGGCTTGTTGTGTTTTTTGTACCAGGTGTTAATATATGCAATGCATATGTTGCATAATTATGATTTCTAGGTAAGATTGTCGCACCCCTGGTGGTCGCGAGGCAATCCAAGTTATGCCTCTTTTGTGCTGACATAAAAGTTCCTTGATCTGTGCAGACCTATAAATTTGTTGCAGTGACATGCAATCTGCAGCTAGCTTAAATCTGCAGAAAAATTGGTTGTTGTCACAACATGAAACAAACTCAAGTCTGCTTAATCATCGAATGTGAATCTTGAATGGTAGGCCTATGCCATTCATAATTACTGGTGGTCCAGGAAAAAAGAAATGCAGTTACACCAATAACATGTATTATGCATTCGCATTTGCTGAAAGTAGGTATTTATAGTATTTGTATATCTGTCTACCCAACGGCAATGCCGAAATTTATATTCCTTATATAATAACACAATTGTAAATTCAAATTCTATGACAAATTTCAAATGTTTAACAAATGGCATTAGGCTTTAATAAGATGTCATCTTGCATGCAGTTTATCATCTCATGCAGACTAGCGAGATTATTTACAAAATATTGCATGTTGCTGCCAACAAAAATCATTAATCTGCACCTGTCTTTATTCATCATTTATAAAGTGTTTTTTCAATCATGAAATATTTTTTGGTATATCATCATCATTGACAGAAACTCATTAGAATCAGTCATAAGAATTGGTCATATATAGTGAGATTATGGCAACAAGTTTTCATGCATACACAATTAAGGAAATGTTCTATTTGTGCATATAAATGTGCTTTTTTCACATATTTCACATTTCAAAAATGGACATTGCCAAATTGTGTTCTAGTGTCCAATTCAAGTGTACATGTTGGTTTTGGAGATGTGTGTGATTTTTTTTACAGCGTCTTGAAGTATGGTTAATTTTCTGGTCAGCAGGGCCGGAATTAGATACTTTCAGACAAGTTTGAAATCTAATTTGTTGATGGCATCGATCTAAAAGATTTGCGTTGGATTTTACTAGAAAGATTTTGAACTTGGCAATTGAGCCTCTGCTTGAGCTGAGAAAAGTATATTCTTATGAACCTATTTCAACCATTTTCTCTGCATCTATTTGGCTCCCAGCTATGTTTTTTTATTAATTCAGTTTTTACTGTAGAAATGAATTTCGATTTGTCGTGCATAAAGAATTTGTGGCTCCTTTTTTTGCTCACCGTAGGGGAGTCTATACAATATCCCATTGTCCACTGTCGTCGTCCATATCTTGTTTCAAAAACAGTGGCACGTTTCTTAGCCTCTAGGGCTATGAACTTAAAACTTTGTACACAGGACCCCCCCCCCCTGGTCAAATGACCTCAGACAGTGAATGTTGGTCTGATCTGATTCTTTACTTGGCCACCAGGGGGCCAAAAGTCAAAACCTAAAAAGTGTGATATCTCGCGTATGTTTTCCAGAAAATTTCATGGCTGGTTCTCCTAGCAAGGATACACCACATTATACAGGTTTTTGTTTTGACCTACTTTTCAAGTTCACAGAGCCCAAATTGTCAGTGGCACGTTTCTTAACCGCTAAAGCTAACAACTTGAAACTTGGTACACAGGACCCTCTAGGTCAGATAACCCCCGACACTGAATTTCGGTCTATCATGGGTACATGTACATCTAACCACCACATACATTATTATATGTCACATGGGTTTTTAATTTGACTTACTTTTCTTGGTCACAGGTCAAATGTCATACAATTTCCATTATATTATAGCATGTTTCTTAAACCAGCATTGAATCTTAACCACCAAATATCTATACAGTGAGCACAATGGCCCCTGGCCTTTTCATTTATTCCTGAAAGATACATTTTACATTGTGAAGTGGAGTCATGGTTTATTTGCGGTAAACATGGGTTGAGTTAGTTAAAAATCAAATGCATGAGGCAGTTATTGCAATACACTGCTACGACACAATTAATCAATGAATTTGTCATCTGTAACATTAATCAACCTTGTTGATTATAAGCTGCTGCCGTCTGTCTCTCGTTCCAATTTCCTGCTGACCATGAGTTTTGAGTTGGTTTTCTCAGACTGTATAAACTTGATTCCCTGTACCTGTACATTGATAAATGACTGTTGTCTGCTTCTGCTTTGCTATCATTGGTGCATTAAAACTCATCTTGGACAGAATAGAAATTTGTTCAACACTTTGGGTGCCAGCTATGCAGGTCTACGTCTATCTGTGCCCAGTGACGTACGTCTACATCGTCGAACATGGGAGTCCCGTCGACTGGGCTATTTCCTTTTTGGAATGATGTTAACTACACACACTCCATCTGACGGGCTGGCCATAAATTGAAGCAGTTTTGCTGCTTTTGCCCTCTGTTCAGTGTTGCGTCTTGGGGAGGGGCAGGGTGATCTGGGGGTGGGAAAAAGGCTTTCTGATGAAAATCGACCCTTTTTAACTTTAAACTCTGAAATTATGATTTGAGGCATATGTAAAGTGTTTGTCTCAGTTGGGTTATGTTCTTGGAGAATCTAATGCAGAAAACTTCAGGTAATTATTTCTTATGGAATCGTTTTTAGTGGGTGGCGGAAAGTGGTAAAATGCGGGCACTTTAGAGGATGTGTATTCAAAAGTTCTGGGCACCCAAGGTGTTAACAAGACAAAGATTTTTTTATAATTTCACAAAACCTTGGTTTGAACATTTTTACACAATTACTTACTACATGACAGCTCCGTATTCCAGAGTCGCATGGGATAAGACTGTGCAAAAAACAGTCCATATATCGCAATTTCACCAGCAAACAGGTGTTGACCTGTCAATGAACAATAATTGGTCCTGGCGAAATCATGAAATGCTACATATTGATAAGGCTTGTCGCCTTATCAGTGTGTAGTATGGAAAAAAGATTTGCAAATCCATGTTGCTATCGACTTGGGCTTTAATTTGATAAATGGCAATGGCACCTGTTGTGAGTCCCTGTGAGTGCCGCTGCAACAACTGGAAATCGTTGACTTACTGCAAGAAATTCTAGATTTTAAGGAGATCACAATTTTTTTACATGGCCAGTTCATTGTAAACAGTCAGGATTTCAAGGTATGATTTTGATGTATGAAATAAAGCTATATTTTGCTCATTATTGAATGTCTGAAACAAAAGAGCTTTAGTTTTGAGGTTAAACAATGTAATATATGAATTCAATATTGAATACAGAAAATTTAACTGTTTCACATGTTTCAGTTGGAATGAGGTCAAGTTTTGTTCAAAAGATCACATATCGATTAGATTAACACTTTCACGGCCCGACATATTTTGGCTACAAGACGTCCAGGGCCACATTTAAAGTATTTATTTGCCGTGCCAGTTCTCACATAAGCAGCAACTAGACTGTTAGTTTCGCAGGTAAAATCTGGGTAATTTATGGTAAAATCTTGGTAATTTCAAGCAATCTCCACTCGTAAAGATACTGTGGCACTTGTTGCAGGTGATTAAAATAGCCATATTAAGCAAATTTCGGTGCATGAAATCTTACATAAATAAAGAGAATTAAGCTTCAATAATTGTCATCTAATCGACCATTTTAGCATTGGTGGTGTTTTGCCCCCTAATTCAACCCCTTTGATGATAAATAGTTCTAGTAAAGTTATATATACCCCTGAATTTTTGTTGCATAAGCATTAACATTTCTTTAAATATCGGCTTTTTCAAGTAGCCTATATAAAGAATTTCACCCACTGTTGTTTGGGGTACCAGGGGAAAAATTGATTCTGCTGAATTTCACCCATAACCCTTCTTCAGAATTACTTAAGATTACTTCTGAAATGTGTATGATAGGTTGGAAAGTTGCAAGTTAAAAATGAAATTGCAACAATCCGTTTCTTTGCCAAGTTATGCAGAGCTGTGCTTATTTGTACACTTTGGGTGTAAAATGTACACTTTTGGTGGCGTTTTAGTGATTCTATAAATCATGTACTCTACAATTTTATTGGATTATCTCTGAAAAACAAGCAATATCTTGAAAAATAACCAAGTTGTACACCTTTTGTTGCAGTTTTTAAAACACGTTTTATGTCCAACATTGGGTACTTGTGAACCTGTTGAGTTTATATCTTCATAGAAGACAACATACATGTAGCAGTAGAAGTAGAAGTTTGCTGTGGACATATCTGTGGTTCTCAGTTAGAATTACCAATAGATGTGTTTCTTCTTGTACCAGGTTATGGTCACTCATAAACAGTCTAAGAACGCCTAACGACGCCTAATGGGGGTAATGAAAGTGTATTACATCCCATCATCTTGTTTTATTGGTGCTATACTTAAATGTACTTTTTGCATTTTGCAGAATTTAGGAAAATTAGGCCCCTGTTCAAAGTTTGTTTCATGTTCTGTAGTTTGGTGTTGATTATTCTCAGTTTTAAATGCTCAAACTCCCCTTTACTGCCAGTGTATTTCTTACCTTGTATGTAGGGCTTGTTGAAGAAGATACTTTTAATATTTGAACACTAGTGCATCAAGTTTACTATTGGAGCCAGTAAAATAGACTTGCCAGGCTGTATCGTGACATAACAAATTGTGGGATAAGAGGAATCAATGGTGAGAAGTACTTTCAGCCGATACAATTTCTTACACCAAGAGTATAGGCAAGTCTTCTCTGGCCTAATAGGTCAAATTGATTTGACAAACTAGTTTGTTTTCCAACAGAAACAATTGACCACTTTAGTGAAAAAACGCACAAGTTACATTTGGAATGTTTTTTATGTTCTTCAGATATACTGTCCAAAATCAAAATTTGATTTTCCTGCATTAGGATGTTCTTAACCCTTTTGATGCCAGTCAGGTTTGAGCTGAATTCCACCAGGCCACATATGGGCGAATTTATCTGCCTGCTCCTCGGCCATTGGATGTAGATTCTGCTGCTTTTAGGCCAGAGAGGTATTGACATGATATAACAAGAATATTATAACATTTAACCCTTTCGCTGTTAGGCATAATTACACCGCCATTGCTGAGCCCCGAACGACCAGCCGCCATGATTCTATCGTCTGCTGTGACGTCATCCACGAGGTGGGAAACCCTGATAACCTATTCTGTCAAGCAGATTAGTTTCGTTGCATAAATGTAGATGGCAGAGCGATCAGTCTTCTGCTAAAGCTTTATTTGGGGACGGTCTGAAACTGCTGAATTTTGGTGGTCTTGGCAATCACGCATCGAAAGGGTTAATGCAAGTTCATATATTAAATTTAAACCTCGGGAAGAAAAATTTTTTAAATTTTACATGGACGAAGAATTGACAGATGTCATTACTTGCTGAGTGCAGTCATGGCCGAACCCCTAGCATGTTAATAGAATCAGTTGCAAGTGTGGTTTATCTAAATATAGTCGAATGACACTCTGGCAGAGGCGTAGTGGGAATAGTCCTGCGTTGAGGTCTCTGCAGTCTTTAAATGTATATTGTGTAAAAACTTGGATGTAAATGTATGATCTGTTTTGTAAATTTGTGTCGTATGTGGCAGGGCTGGACATAAGAAATAAAGAAACAAAGAAACATTTGGGGCATGAGGCCAAACAAAGGACCATTTATAGGCAGATGGTCTCAATGCCTTAGCTTTTGTCTAGCCCTGATGTTGTGAATGTGACCCTGTTAAGGTGACAGTTGCAAAAAATAGAAAATTGAGATTCAAGTGTACATTTTTTTACTTTGAACGAATGACCTGCTGAATATATTATGTACGTGCATATTTACTTCTGTTTATGAGCATGATTTTTATTGTGTCAGTCATATAAGGCGTATAGACCTTAGCATTGTATTGGTACATGAAACGAACATGAAACAAATCAAAATAATTTCATGCAGTATATTTACATGCAACATAGTATATATAACGCTTAAATCTCATTTTCTTTTTTTCGGACACACAATAATTGCAAATCTATAGCTGGAGATTATATTTTGATAAACAGCCGCCATGGCCGAAGTGCAGTATACCCTAATTGATTGAAAGAGTGAACCTAAAGACAGTGGTTCTGCATACTATCCCAAATAGTCAGCTCACTGTCTTGTGAAATCTAATTGATATCAACTCAATTGTAATATTAATAATGTTTTTAAATCCAACGTTAATTGGAATTTGGAGTGGAAAATACATATTGTACACCACTTTTATAATGTGCGTGGCTAGGAAATTGGCAAGTGCTCTCATAGAGGATGACTTCTCTGGGTGTTAGATGTGAAATTTTCTCATCTCTGTGCAGATTCCTGGTCATCTTTGGTTGTGTGATTACTGTTGTCAATAGTGGTGTTTTTTTACAGTATGTGTAGGTGCAAAGCACAGTTTCGAGTACTATGGGCAGACTTTAAGGGATTCCTCACTTTTGTCGATTTCTTTGATTTTCTGTTATGCCTTTCTGAAAATGTGGCGCAGAGGTTTATAGAAGTACAGTGTACAATATTCATAAGTACAATGTACCCTTATCAATTATCATTAATATTTTGGCCAATGTGCCTCATAATATTTAGAACATCTCTTATTTATAAGTTGTCCTATTTTCAATTGTGGATTGCAGTATTGTAATAATACACCTCACAATCTTCATTTAGGTACTTCCCCAGCAGGTAATAAATGCCAGTGAAATGTGGAAGAGTGAGAAATCCCTTCAAGTGAGCTCTATAACTCTATGTTGGCACTGAACACATCAATATGTTAAAAGAATGGATTTTTCAAATAACCAGTCTTTGTTTGATGGGGAAGATTTATTTTTCATTTTTATCATGAAACCTTTTGTATGATCAACCAAGTAATATTATTTGTACATAATTATTCAATGTGGAACCTGTATAAATCATGTAATGTGACCTACATCAAAGTTTTCTCTTTTCTTATTACATCTTGTTTATGCTGAACCGGTTTAAACCACTGGGCCGAATTTGGCACTCTCAGTGTTTCGGCCCTGAATGTCTAGGCACACATGACCTCCCTGGTGACAGGAAGCCCCTGTGATGACATCACCTGGCGACAGTGACATCAGTGAGGGCTCAAACTGGCCGTGCTCGACGTTCAGGGCCGAATTTGGCACTCGAACAGGGCACCCACCAGTCGAAAGAGCAACGCCAGGCCTGCATGAAATGCGTGTGAAAAGGTGGGCACGCTTGGAATAGTTCTCCGTCGGTTGCCGTTGGAAGATTCGCTTCGAAATAACTTGCTCACCGCCTCGATTGGCTTGTGTCATTCCACGACGTGTTTGCGACCTACATGCAGACCCCTAATCGGACGGACTCACCTCGAACTCCCAGAGCCCGCGAAGCCACTCACATGCCCAGAACAGCTTGGCCATTTCTATAATACAAAGGGTGAGTACGTACAATATGATTTTAATACTCATTTTGATTTTAACAATGTTTGAAGGGTTTTGCAGATGTAGCCTGATTCTTCCCTGGTGAGGTACGCTGTTGTCGTGATGGCACTACCAAGTGGGGCTTTTTCGAAACCTGTTTGTAATGGTGACCTTGACTGTTGAGTCATCTGGCCTTTTTCAACCCTCTCGTTGCCCCTCTTGACAATGTCACCATGCTGCCCAGCGCTCTCCTCGGGGATCGTCGATCTACAACCTGCAAAGCCCTTCAAAATTATGTCTACCCTAGGTGGTGAATTATTTACATCTATACTAAGTGGCGTTGACAAGTCCCTCACTTCCCCTTCTACACTCTCTTTCGCTTCTCTCAGTCTTTTTTCCACCTCGGACGGCGTGTCCCATACGGACTCGTTTACATTCTTTCTTCCCTTCGCTACTATCCATTCTGATTCCCTTTCCTCCTGTTCACTCTCGTTTTCCTCCTCACTGCCTTCGTTCCCCTTCGCGCCTTCCTCCATTCTCCTTTTCTCCTCCTCCGTCTCTCTCGTTATGTCACCTTCCTCCTTCTCTCCTTCCTTCACTATTCCTCGCATACTCCCTCAACATTTCCCTTCTCACTTCTTTCACCACCCCATACCTTTGCAACGCCCCCTTCACCCATTCTATTTTACCCCCCCCCCCCCCCCCCGGATAATTATGGACTTTTACATAACTACTGGTGTGATACTTTTTGATCTCGAAATCCCGGGTTTTCTCTAGCCAGCGCCAGTTAGGGTAGAACACAACGAGAACACAAAGTTGCGTTGGATTGGATATCGGTGTTGCTTTGTCGTTGTGTTCTACCCTAACTGGCGTGGTGGCAGCGGTTCCTTCGAACCCAAAAACCGTGCCTACGAGTGAACGATACTCTAACGGCGGTAGGACAATCGCAAAACACGGCACAGTGCTAACGTGCACCGTATCTTCACCGGATTCGTACATATCAAGTGATCCGAATTTCCAATTCCATCATGCAACGCGCGCCGAAACAGTGGTGCTTGACCAAAAACGAGACGATAAGTTCGTTCGAGAACTGGAAACAGAACTTAGTGTACACCCTATCCCACTGCTGCCACCACGCCAGTTAGGGTAGAACACAACGACAAAGCAACACCGATATCCAATCCAACGCAACTTTAATGTGAGACAAAATAAGCACACGACCAACCAGTCGTAGGGCTGAACTTAGAGTGGCCTAACATACATACATGTACATGCATACACAAATAGTATTAGGGCAATTACAACAATACATAAAAGGGTGTTATTAACAACAATACCACAATTACTGGCGCAGTCCTTCTCCGTTTACTTCTAAAGATATTGGTACTTCGTTCATTTTGGATCAGCTTTGTTAAATCTAACACTGAAATGTCCTGGACTCATCGTTAAAACTGTCTTTATGCTTTCCACAGCGGGAATATCTTAAAATACAGTCTTTCTAAATACTATAAATATTACGGGAAAGCTAACCCCGGGACGACAGGTTATATATTGTGACATTGTATAAGGGGCTTGGCAGCGATCGAGAAGTACATTAGCAATCGGCTAGTCGCTGGAACAGTTAGGATTCATTGTTACTTCGTAGCTTTTCGACACGATATCATTTCATTTCTGAAAGAATACGGTATAAGCAAAGATACTACCCTACGAGCTTTATATCAACGGGAGACATCAGGGGACTATTTCGCAGTGTTTGGCGATGTATCAGAAGCTAGGCATTTTGCCTGTCTTGGGCAGGTTGTTTCAAAGTCCAATAACAACGCGAAAGTTGTCCTTTCGTCAGTAGACAAGGAAATAGTCTCGTTAAGGGTGTTGTGGCTCCCGGTCGACGTTAGCAATGGCCGGGCCCACGTCAGGCGCGTATTTAGTCACGTCGGGGAAGTAGTTCGGGTAGTCAACGAAGAAACTTCAGTACAAGGTCTCAAATTGGAGACGGGTGTGAGAGTTGTAACCTTAAAAATCCACGAAAAAGACAAACATTCCATACCGCACAGGATCGATACCGATGACGGGTATGCAATGCTGGTGACATGAACAGGTAGGATGCCCCTCTGCTTGAAATGCAACCGATTAGGGCACGTTCGCTCCGAGTGCCCCAGTAACAACAGGGGTCCACCTAGAAAGTTTGTCGATATGGATGTTGTTGACGAAGAATTGGATACCGTCAGTGAAGTCGCGGAGGAAAATAGGGAAGACGAAGCTGTCCCACTGAGGACACCAGAAGCGCCAGCGCCCGTCAAGGAGCGCCCGTTTTCACCCACGAGTCCAAGTCGGTTGTGCCAACAGTGGAGGAGGAGATTCAGCAGACGCCGGAGGAAGAAGAGGAAGTTCAAGCTCCCCTTGGGTCTCCTTCCCAGGATCCTCTTCAGAGTTCGGAGCTCTTTTCTCAAAACGAAACATGTGTAGAAGACGAGATTGCTAAACTGACCACGATGTTGTCGGGTCAGGAGGAAAATATGCCCCTTAGTCAGAAGATCCCCCCCCCCCCCCCCCCCACCCCGAGGCAACCCTCGCCTTTGCCTAAATCAAAGAAGAAATAAAATACAAGTAATTACGACCTGACCTGGAACGTTTCTCGATCGATGGACTTGGAAACGGACAATGGCTTAGGACTCGACTTTATATGATACGCAAGGATATTCGGATTACTGACCACCTCGGCTCGCCCATGGACTATGCTTCTGTCCTCCTTTCGGAGTCATTCTTTCTTATGTAAGTATTGTACTTATTTTCAGTATACCATAGCAATTATTTTTTCCAGCCTCTGCCGTCTTTTCCCTCTGATTTATAATGTCTAATATTTCATTTTCTAGCCTCAATAGCCTTTCAAGTTTTTCGAAACAACGTTTAATATCTAGTTTTCTTTTACAATTTGATCTCGATTTTATATTTTTACAAGAGACCAATGCTGGTTCTCTTTCTTTGGCTAAGAGGATTGAGAGTCATTTTGGACCTAAAGCTTTTTGGTCTTTTTCCTCACAGAAGAGTACTGGTTCTGTCTTTTTCATATATTTTCTTCCGATGTAGTTACCAGGAATTTTTCTTATGACCTAGAATGAGGCCGAACGTAGGACCTTTTTATCTACCCTTTATACTTCTTTCAATACAAGCCGTAAGCTTATTTTGGGCGGCGACTTTAACTGTGTAATGTGCACCAAACTAGACAAGGTCGGGGGGAACCCCGCCCGCGGCTTTATCAATCGTCTATTTCTTATTTCGTATGCCCAATTTATGTTGCTGTAACGTCTCTATTTGTTATCAAACTTTTCTATAGGTATGCATGCGGGCCAGCAATAGGCTGGAAGCAGCCGAAACGTCACGGTTTGGACAATTCACGCCGTTGGCAACATGTAGAGTTTTCGAGGCCGGCACCGGTATCGCTTCTCGGCCTATTGGCTAAGATCAAAGTGTTATATCTGTTCTTATCATTCGAATTTGCAGTAGGAACGACCGAGGAGCAGCACGTGCCATTTAATTGTTTATTTTATCAGTTCGAGCACCATGTGACGTTGCACCGTTTATTCATTCTTTGGAGTCTGTATGGACGTTTTTTGTTTACGTTACTTCGTTTAGAGGACATTGTGTTTTATCCTTTGTGTTCGCTGCACAGAACGTTTTTATCCGACCGCACCCTTGTTTCTTGGTAAAGTTTTAAACGGCACGCCCTATTTTATAGACGGTAGTGTATATACATAGGCCATGGCGTCCTACACGGGCGCTGTGGGGCAGCAGCAAGCTGAGTTTTATGAAGCAGAAGTGGTAGACGTGATTAAGAGGAGTCAAGTGTGAGTTGATTATAAAACAAATTACGACAATGGGGAAATTAAACAGTTCATGATAGTTAAAGCGTTAGTGGACAATGGGATCCCGGTTAAAAGTATTAGGACAGTTTTAAAAATGAGTACAGGACAGTGTGAGATTTGATAAAGGGGATCCGAACATGAACGAAGTTCCGATATCATTAGAGGTAAATGGAGAAGGTTTGTGGCTAGAGAAGGCCCGGGATTTTGAGAAAAAAGTTTCACACAAGTAGATATGTGGAAGTTCACAATTATCCAGTAGAGTGCAACATAGAATGGGTGAAGGGGACGTTAGAAAGGTATGGGGTAGTAAAGGAGGTGAGACGGGAAATGTTGAGAGAATATACGACAGTAGAAAGCTGGACGTTGACGGCGGTGATGAATGTGTGGGCGAAGGTCCCAAAAATAGTCTATATAAAAGGAAATCGGTTCAAGACATGGAATAGAGGTCAGGAGGACGAGCTAAGAGTGGGGGCCACGTGTTTTAGATGTAGAAAGAAAGGCCACTATCGGTATGAATGTGAAAGGGAGAGAAAGCGTTTAGAGGAGCGAGAAGGAAGGGAAGTTAGGAGTGCAGTGCAAATAGTGAAGGAAGGAGAGAAGGAGGAAGAAGGTGACATAATGAGTGAGATGGAGGAGGAGAAAGGGAGAAAGGAGGAAGGAGCGAAGGGGAACGAAGGCAGTGAGGAGGAAAATGTGAGTGAACATGAGGAAAGGGAATCGGAATGGACAGTAGCAAAGGGAAGAAAGAAGGGAAATGAGTCTGTATGGGACACGCCGTCCGAGGTAGGAAAAAGACTGAGAGAAGCGAAAGAGAGTGTAGAGGGAGAAGTGAGAGACTGTCGACACCAGTGAGTATTGATGTAAACAATTCACCACCTAGGGTGGACATCATTTTGAAGGGCTTTGCGGGTAGTAGACCGATGACCCCTGACGGGGCCATGGGGCGACGGGGTGATATTTGTCAAGAGGGGCAACGAGAGGGTGGAAAAAAGCCCTGATGACACAACAGTCAAGGTCACGAACAAACAAGTTGCGAAAAAGCCCCACTTGGGAGTGCCATCACGTTAACAGCGCACCTCACCAGGAAAGACTCGGGCTACTTCCGCAAAACCCTTCAAACATTAATTAAAATGTATATTAAAATAATATTGTATGTACAGTCCTTCAAAAAAGTAAATGGACACACAAAAATCAAATTTTCTTGAAAACGGCTGGTGATAAATCGATGCGGTTTGCTGCATTTGATAGGGCATTTAGTTGTGCATCATGATATCTACCACTTGGAAATTTGCTATTTTACCTATAAGTCAATTTTTTCGATTTATGAAAGGTCCCAAAATCAACTTTTTTATCACGCATTTTTTGGGGGCAAATTTTATATTGACTGGAAGCTTCTGTTGAGTTATGAGTGAATATCTAAGAAATTCCACAGTTTTCACTTGAATCTGCAACTTATTAACCCATTTGTGCAAAAGGGTTTTGTTACCCGGTCTTCTACTGCGGAGATGCCCCCTTGATATTATTCACCTGGCCCAGACAACCGGAATCATGTCACCATTTCAATGGCCTTGTTTAATATGCCTATGAATAGCTCTCCCAGGCCTGGATTTGGCAGCTGGACAATGGGTTCACCAATATTACTTTACCCTCGCGTTTACAATACATCAATGTTAACAACATTTCCACCCCCATTCAAAACCTCAGCCAATAAGGAATTAACACTCGGGCTGCATGTTGAAACTGACATAATTGGCTATGGTCGACTTCTCCAAAGTAATTCCAAAGTCAATAAACAAGGTGCAAAATTTTGACATAAAATGCTGTTTTCCCACCAATTAACACAAGATATTTTCATCACCTTGATGGGGACGTGGGTTTTTCATCATGGTGATTCATCCTATCAAGAAAAAGTACGAAAAAAATCGGAAACGAAAAAGTTGATTTTTGGGCCTTTTGTAAATCAATAAAAGTCGGTATTAGATAAAATGGCTAATTTTTATGTGGTAGATACCATGATGCACAACTAAATGTCCTATCAAATGCAGCAAACCGAATCGATTTATCACCAGCCGTTTTCAAGAAAATTTGATTTTTGTGTGTCCATTTACTTTTTTGAAGGACTGTACTCACCCTTTGCATTATAGGAATGGCAACAACAGTATCTTCGATAAACGTGAATGGTCTGTATGAAAAAAGAGTAAGTATATTAAATAAAATTACCGGATTAAAGTGTGACGTGACATGTTTACAGGAAGTGCATGTAGTGCCGGACAACCTAGGACCATGGATAAATGGACTACATCTCTATAGCAGTGGCCAAACCCATGCGGGTACAGCCATCATCACCAGGACTGCGGTGGAGAGGGAGTTCCAGGGGGTTTGCAGGGAAGGGTGTCCCATGTGTGCCTGAAGTCCGGCACTCATGTTCTCACTGTATGTACATGCCTACGCAGAATCCCGGGAATCATAATAAAGCTATTACCTTTTGTCAAAACTTGAAAGAGTATGTTAGGAAATTTAGGAGGGAAAACTGGATAGTGGGAGGGGATTTTAATTTCGCAACATTTAGGAGGTACCGAGGGACGGGAACACTATTACCAGGGAACATTTTGTGTATATAGTGATGATAAAAATGCCTTACGTTCGGCCTCATTAGAAGGAGCATAGATATTGACAAGTCGGAGCTGCAACCCTCTGACGTCAATATCAAGATAAATAAGTCGACCATCTAAATCATAATCAAAATTACCAGTAGAAACATCAGAAGAGAATATAAAAATAGCCGAACCAGTACTCTTATGAGTAGAAAAAGACCAAAAGGCTTTCGCCCCAAAAAAACTCTCAATCCTTTTCGCCACTGAAAGAGAAGCCACATTGGTCTCCTGCAAAAATATAAAATCAAGTTCAAATTGGAGAAGAAAATCCGAAATCAAGCGCTGCTTGGAAAAGCTCGAAAGGCCCCGACAATTGAGGCTTGAAAAAGAAATACCAGAAAAATTAGACATTATATTTTACGGCAAGGCAAAAACTGAAAGAAAAATATAATCACAGATATGGTATACTGCAACAGAAGAACAAACATTAAACAATAAAGCCGAACGGCATAAAATTATACCTCCAAAGTAGAACTCCCGAGGGAGATATATCCAATAGAATAGTCCGTGGGCAGTCCGTGGCGGTCGGTAATCCGTTGAGTTTTTAGCATAAACAATAATCCGATGTTCAAGAGAATCGTCCGTAGGCGTGATATTCATAACATATGAAGTCATAGTCCAGTCTAAACAGAGGAATGGCCGCTTTCATGAAGATCGTAAAATTATTTTGTCTCGCTTCTGGTTTTTCTCTCAATCTTATTAAGTCCAAAGGGTTTTTTCTTGGGAAGTGGAAGTCACGGAGTGACCATCCCTTTGGCATTTCTTGGCCGGACAGGGTTAAATTACTGGGCTGCCTATTCGGGTACACTGTTTCGTGGGATGATATTTGGGGCCCGATATTTCTAAAATTTCTCAAAATTCTTAATTTTTCCAAGTTATCTGGTCTTACTTTAAAACAGAAGTCTATTATTATTAGTACGTTTGCGTGTTCAAAGATATGGTATACTGGTTGTGTTCATCCTATGCCGAATTGTTATGCCGATAAATTTCAATCGGCAATTTTTAAATTCTTATGGCCGAGTGCCCACTTTGAGCCCTTGGCTCGGGCAACTCAATTTTTACCCTTTCTTTCTGGCGGTCTCGCCATCGTTAATATCAAAATCAAATTGGCCGCTTTGGCAATTAAACACATGTTTCACTATATCTCTAATCTCAATTCTGCGTGGCATCCTTTCACTAACTACTGGTGCGCGCTACATTTTTCTAAATTTAATCCCCTGTTATGGACAAATTTGTCACCACACGGTTCCCAATACTCCCCCTTTTACAAGCACGCTGTGCAATGTTTCGATTCCTTTCATTCAAAATTTCCTGGCTTTGACCCTTCCAAAGCCAGTGTTAAACTCATTTATTCCTTATTGTTGGGGTCGGTGACAAAGCCACCTCGGTCTATTGCTTTGTTCCCGGCCATAAATTTTAAACCTATTTTTGTAAACTTGCATGATCAGTTTATTGACCCCGCATCGCGGGACGTTTCCTATAGGCTGATCATGCAAGTGTTGCCCGTCAATCATGTTATTTGTCAATGGTCTCGTGGCCAGTACGGGCCTAGGCCCTGTTCTTTTAATTGTGGTTTTGGTCACGAGACTTATCAACATCTTTTCTATTATTGCTCCGTTGTACGGCCTCTGAGATCCTTCCTCGCTAGATTTTTCAAACTCTTTGGCCAAACTCTAAAATTTGATTCAGTATATTTATTAAACATTTCCGTAAAAGACCCTCATTTAAAATCTCTGTTACTGTACCTCTCTTCGGAGTTCATTCGTACCATCTGGATACAGCGGAATCTCATCAAGTTTGAAAAGAAAATTATCACCTCCAATTCATTAATGTTGTATTTTATATCTAGGTTGAACACTCGTATTCGTTGTGATTTTCACAGGTTTCCCTTGCCTCTTTTTAAAAAATACTGGTGCCAGATGCCCGTCTTCTGCTCTGTGGAGGATGGGGTTCTGGCACTTCGGCTTAAAATATAATACATTTCTTTCTTTGAGTGCGCATGCTGGCCGGCCAATGGCCGCTCGGGCATGCGTAACTCGTTGTCCACTCTTGGCAACTTCATTCAATTCTTTGTTAATCTCTTTGTCAGGTCGCGTGTCTGCGGTCAATGGCCGTGCAGACACGCTTCCAATAGTATACGCAATTTTGCGACTTTGTAAATCCTCCTTTAAAACTGGTGCCGGAGGCCCGTCTTCTGTCGAGGTCGGGGTTCCGGTGCTCAGATCAAGATGGTTTTAATCGGTATTCGTTCGATTGTTTGAGTAGTTCTGCAGTAAAAACCTTTTCGTCCTCATTAATATATTATGTCAATTCATTCAAAATTTTAAGCAGTTGTCAATCTAGAATTATATCCTACCTCTGATTCGTTGGCTGTGGTGTGAACGGTTTTGATCCGCCGAGTACACCGCGTGACTCCTCTGAATCCTCTTGTAATATCATCCATTCAATCTCTCAAAAAAGGCTAATTGCCAGTAATTTTCCGTAATAAACATTGACAACTTTTCCAACCTGCAGAATTTTTATACAATTGACCGGTATTGACAGTTTCTGTATGTAAATTAATGTTGCCGTACTGATTTTCTCTCATGTTTACGTTTCTATTGAGTGCGCATGCAGGCCGGCTGATGGTCGTGCATGCATGCGTACCTCGTTGTCTATTTCGACAGCTTCAAATATTATGTTAAATTCTTAATTGGGGTCGCGTGCCTGCGGCCAATGGCCGTGCGGGCACGTGACCCGTAGTAATCTATTTCTACTACGTTAATCTATTTCTCTCTCGTGCGGCAATATTCTCGTGTAATGTCTTTTCATGTCCTTTCTCTTCCTCACAGCTTTAATCCGTTTTCTTTCCAGTCGATTCCGTCTTTCACAAGAAGGTCTCACTAACACCTTCTTTCTAAACACAGTCGCCTCACTAATGCACTGTTTTAAAGCCTTTCCCCGTTAAACCCATTCTGTACTCAGTCTTATCATTGTATTCCCCCCCGTATCCTAAGCTTCAGTATTTCTTGTATGTAAAACTTTATAATAAAATATGTGCAATAAATTTTACATTTACTAAAAAAAAAAAAAAAAAAAGGTATCTGTTCTTATCAGCTTAATATCTGATACGCACCTCATTGAGGTGCTTCGATATTAAACTGATTTTTGGACCTCGGCGAGATGTCAGGGGCTTGCTCCGCTCTCGCCACGGGTTGGCCTGGTATTGCAGTACCTCCAGGATCGGCCCATAATAAACAAACCAACAATAGACCTTTCCCCAAATGCCCTTCCCCATTGTTAACTTCCCTTTCCCATGCCTTACCGAGCTTGGGAGGGGGAGGGGTGGGGGTGGGGGTCCTGGGGCCAGGTGATTCAATTAAACTAAATATGTATCAGAAGCTAGGCAGATCAAGAACAGATACCGGTACAGTTGTGTGTGGGCATTAAATCAAGGCAAGAGTTTGGTCGAATAACCTCGTGTCCGAGCTCTGTCTGGCGCCTAAATGGCTTCCTGGCCGCAGACGACCTCCCTGGTGACGGGAAGCCCCTGTGACGATATCGATGACGTCACCGCAGCCAGGCAGCCACGTGTCCCTGGCGACAGTGGCGACAGTGACGTCAGTGAGGGCTCAAACTGGCCGTGCTCGACGTTCAGGGCCGAATTTGGCACTCGAACGGGGGGGGGGGGGGGGGGGGGGCACCCGCCAGTCGAAAGAGCAGCGCCAGGCCTACATGAAACGCGTGTGAAAAGGTGGGCATGCTTGGAATAGTTCTCCGTCGGTTGCCGTTGGAAGATTCGCTTGGAAATAACTTGCTCACCGCCTCGATTGGCTTGTGTCGTTCCGCGCGGTGTTTGCGACCTACATTCAGACGCCCTAATCGGACGGACTCACCTCGAACTCCCAGGGCCCGCGAAGCCAGTCACACGCCCAGAACAGCTTGGCCACCGCGGGACGAGGCGCGTCCTTCGACTTTCTAAGGAACTACTGTGCTGGGGGGGACACTCCTCGCTCCACGGACAATTTGCCTTGTCGATTCCCGAGGACACTGGCACCTGCAACGTCGTCTGCTGCCATCTGGCGTTGACCAAATCAACTACGTCACACGCAGCCGAAACGTCACGGCTTGGACAATTCACGCCGTTTGCAACATGTAGAATTTTCGAAGCCGACGCCGGCATCGCTTCTCGGCCTATTGGCTAAGATCAAAGTGTAGTATCTGTTCTTATCAGCTTAATATCTGATACGCACCTCATTGAGGTGCTTCGATATTAAACTGATTTTTGGACCTCGGCGAGATGTCAGGGGCTTGCTCCGCTCTCGCCACGGGTTGGCCTGGTATTGCAGTACCTCCAGGATCGGCCCATAATAAACAAACCAACAATAGACCTTTCCCCAAATGCCCTTCCCCATTGTTAACTTCCCTTTCCCATGCCTTACCGAGCTTGGGAGGGGGAGGGGTGGGGGTGGGGGTCCTGGGGCCAGGTGATTCAATTAAACTAAATATGTATCAGAAGCTAGGCAGATCAAGAACAGATACCGGTACAGTTGTGTGTGGGCATTAAATCAAGGCAAGAGTTTGGTCGAATAACCTCGTGTCCGAGCTCTGTCTGGCGCCTAAATGGCTTCCTGGCCGCAGACGACCTCCCTGGTGACGGGAAGCCCCTGTGACGATATCGATGACGTCACCGCAGCCAGGCAGCCACGTGTCCCTGGCGACAGTGGCGACAGTGACGTCAGTGAGGGCTCAAACTGGCCGTGCTCGACGTTCAGGGCCGAATTTGGCACTCGAACGGGGGGAGGGGGGGGGGGGGGCACCCGCCAGTCGAAAGAGCAGCGCCAGGCCTACATGAAACGCGTGTGAAAAGGTGGGCATGCTTGGAATAGTTCTCCGTCGGTTGCCGTTGGAAGATTCGCTTGGAAATAACTTGCTCACCGCCTCGATTGGCTTGTGTCGTTCCGCGCGGTGTTTGCGACCTACATTCAGACGCCCTAATCGGACGGACTCACCTCGAACTCCCAGGGCCCGCGAAGCCAGTCACACGCCCAGAACAGCTTGGCCACCGCGGGACGAGGCGCGTCCTTCGACTTTCTAAGGAACTACTGTGCTGGGGGGGACACTCCTCGCTCCACGGACAATTTGCCTTGTCGATTCCCGAGGACACTGGCACCTGCAACGTCGTCTGCTGCCATCTGGCGTTGACCAAATCAACTACGTCACACGCAGCCGAAACGTCACGGCTTGGACAATTCACGCCGTTTGCAACATGTAGAATTTTCGAAGCCGACGCCGGCATCGCTTCTCGGCCTATTGGCTAAGATCAAAGTGTAGTATCTGTTCTTATCAGCTTAATATCTGATACGCACCTCATTGAGGTGCTTCGATATTAAACTGATTTTTGGACCTCGGCGAGATGTCAGGGGCTTGCTCCGCTCTCGCCACGGGTTGGCCTGGTATTGCAGTACCTCCAGGATCGGCCCATAATAAACAAACCAACAATAGACCTTTCCCCAAATGCCCTTCCCCATTGTTAACTTCCCTTTCCCATGCCTTACCGAGCTTGGGAGGGGGAGGGGTGGGGGTGGGGGTCCTGGGGCCAGGTGATTCAATTAAACTAAATATGTATCAGAAGCTAGGCAGATCAAGAACAGATACCGGTACAGTTGTGTGTGGGCATTAAATCAAGGCAAGAGTTTGGTCGAATAACCTCGTGTCCGAGCTCTGTCTGGCGCCTAAATGGCTTCCTGGCCGCAGACGACCTCCCTGGTGACGGGAAGCCCCTGTGACGATATCGATGACGTCACCGCAGCCAGGCAGCCACGTGTCCCTGGCGACAGTGGCGACAGTGACGTCAGTGAGGGCTCAAACTGGCCGTGCTCGACGTTCAGGGCCGAATTTGGCACTCGAACGGGGGGAGGGGGGGGGGGGGCACCCGCCAGTCGAAAGAGCAGCGCCAGGCCTACATGAAACGCGTGTGAAAAGGTGGGCATGCTTGGAATAGTTCTCCGTCGGTTGCCGTTGGAAGATTCGCTTGGAAATAACTTGCTCACCGCCTCGATTGGCTTGTGTCGTTCCGCGCGGTGTTTGCGACCTACATTCAGACGCCCTAATCGGACGGACTCACCTCGAACTCCCAGGGCCCGCGAAGCCAGTCACACGCCCAGAACAGCTTGGCCACCGCGGGACGAGGCGCGTCCTTCGACTTTCTAAGGAACTACTGTGCTGGGGGGGACACTCCTCGCTCCACGGACAATTTGCCTTGTCGATTCCCGAGGACACTGGCACCTGCAACGTCGTCTGCTGCCATCTGGCGTTGACCAAATCAACTACGTCACACGCAGCCGAAACGTCACGGCTTGGACAATTCACGCCGTTTGCAACATGTAGAATTTTCGAAGCCGACGCCGGCATCGCTTCTCGGCCTATTGGCTAAGATCAAAGTGTAGTATCTGTTCTTATCAGCTTAATATCTGATACGCACCTCATTGAGGTGCTTCGATATTAAACTGATTTTTGGACCTCGGCGAGATGTCAGGGGCTTGCTCCGCTCTCGCCACGGGTTGGCCTGGTATTGCAGTACCTCCAGGATCGGCCCATAATAAACAAACCAACAATAGACCTTTCCCCAAATGCCCTTCCCCATTGTTAACTTCCCTTTCCCATGCCTTACCGAGCTTGGGAGGGGGAGGGGTGGGGGGGGGGGTCCTGGGGCCAGGTGATTCAATTAAACTAAATATGTATCAGAAGCTAGGCAGATCAAGAACAGATACCGGTACAGTTGTGTGTGGGCATTAAATCAAGGCAAGAGTTTGGTCGAATAACCTCGTGTCCGAGCTCTGTCTGGCGCCTAAATGGCTTCCTGGCCGCAGACGACCTCCCTGGTGACGGGAAGCCCCTGTGACGATATCGATGACGTCACCGCAGCCAGGCAGCCACGTGTCCCTGGCGACAGTGGCGACAGTGACGTCAGTGAGGGCTCAAACTGGCCGTGCTCGACGTTCAGGGCCGAATTTGGCACTCGAACGGGGGGAGGGGGGGGGGGGGCACCCGCCAGTCGAAAGAGCAGCGCCAGGCCTACATGAAACGCGTGTGAAAAGGTGGGCATGCTTGGAATAGTTCTCCGTCGGTTGCCGTTGGAAGATTCGCTTGGAAATAACTTGCTCACCGCCTCGATTGGCTTGTGTCGTTCCGCGCGGTGTTTGCGACCTACATTCAGACGCCCTAATCGGACGGACTCACCTCGAACTCCCAGGGCCCGCGAAGCCAGTCACACGCCCAGAACAGCTTGGCCACCGCGGGACGAGGCGCGTCCTTCGACTTTCTAAGGAACTACTGTGCTGGGGGGGACACTCCTCGCTCCACGGACAATTTGCCTTGTCGATTCCCGAGGACACTGGCACCTGCAACGTCGTCTGCTGCCATCTGGCGTTGACCAAATCAACTACGTCACACGCAGCCGAAACGTCACGGCTTGGACAATTCACGCCGTTTGCAACATGTAGAATTTTCGAAGCCGACGCCGGCATCGCTTCTCGGCCTATTGGCTAAGATCAAAGTGTAGTATCTGTTCTTATCAGCTTAATATCTGATACGCACCTCATTGAGGTGCTTCGATATTAAACTGATTTTTGGACCTCGGCGAGATGTCAGGGGCTTGCTCCGCTCTCGCCACGGGTTGGCCTGGTATTGCAGTACCTCCAGGATCGGCCCATAATAAACAAACCAACAATAGACCTTTCCCCAAATGCCCTTCCCCATTGTTAACTTCCCTTTCCCATGCCTTACCGAGCTTGGGAGGGGGAGGGGTGGGGGTGGGGGTCCTGGGGCCAGGTGATTCAATTAAACTAAATATGTATCAGAAGCTAGGCAGATCAAGAACAGATACCGGTACAGTTGTGTGTGGGCATTAAATCAAGGCAAGAGTTTGGTCGAATAACCTCGTGTCCGAGCTCTGTCTGGCGCCTAAATGGCTTCCTGGCCGCAGACGACCTCCCTGGTGACGGGAAGCCCCTGTGACGATATCGATGACGTCACCGCAGCCAGGCAGCCACGTGTCCCTGGCGACAGTGGCGACAGTGACGTCAGTGAGGGCTCAAACTGGCCGTGCTCGACGTTCAGGGCCGAATTTGGCACTCGAACGGGGGGAGGGGGGGGGGGGGGCACCCGCCAGTCGAAAGAGCAGCGCCAGGCCTACATGAAACGCGTGTGAAAAGGTGGGCATGCTTGGAATAGTTCTCCGTCGGTTGCCGTTGGAAGATTCGCTTGGAAATAACTTGCTCACCGCCTCGATTGGCTTGTGTCGTTCCGCGCGGTGTTTGCGACCTACATTCAGACGCCCTAATCGGACGGACTCACCTCGAACTCCCAGGGCCCGCGAAGCCAGTCACACGCCCAGAACAGCTTGGCCACCGCGGGACGAGGCGCGTCCTTCGACTTTCTAAGGAACTACTGTGCTGGGGGGGACACTCCTCGCTCCACGGACAATTTGCCTTGTCGATTCCCGAGGACACTGGCACCTGCAACGTCGTCTGCTGCCATCTGGCGTTGACCAAATCAACTACGTCACACGCAGCCGAAACGTCACGGCTTGGACAATTCACGCCGTTTGCAACATGTAGAATTTTCGAAGCCGACGCCGGCATCGCTTCTCGGCCTATTGGCTAAGATCAAAGTGTAGTATCTGTTCTTATCAGCTTAATATCTGATACGCACCTCATTGAGGTGCTTCGATATTAAACTGATTTTTGGACCTCGGCGAGATGTCAGGGGCTTGCTCCGCTCTCGCCACGGGTTGGCCTGGTATTGCAGTACCTCCAGGATCGGCCCATAATAAACAAACCAACAATAGACCTTTCCCCAAATGCCCTTCCCCATTGTTAACTTCCCTTTCCCATGCCTTACCGAGCTTGGGAGGGGGAGGGGTCGGGGTGGGGGTCCTGGGGCCAGGTGATTCAATTAAACTAAATATGTATCAGAAGCTAGGCAGATCAAGAACAGATACCGGTACAGTTGTGTGTGGGCATTAAATCAAGGCAAGAGTTTGGTCGAATAACCTCGTGTCCGAGCTCTGTCTGGCGCCTAAATGGCTTCCTGGCCGCAGACGACCTCCCTGGTGACGGGAAGCCCCTGTGACGATATCGATGACGTCACCGCAGCCAGGCAGCCACGTGTCCCTGGCGACAGTGGCGACAGTGACGTCAGTGAGGGCTCAAACTGGCCGTGCTCGACGTTCAGGGCCGAATTTGGCACTCGAACGGGGGGAGGGGGGGGGGGGGGCACCCGCCAGTCGAAAGAGCAGCGCCAGGCCTACATGAAACGCGTGTGAAAAGGTGGGCATGCTTGGAATAGTTCTCCGTCGGTTGCCGTTGGAAGATTCGCTTGGAAATAACTTGCTCACCGCCTCGATTGGCTTGTGTCGTTCCGCGCGGTGTTTGCGACCTACATTCAGACGCCCTAATCGGACGGACTCACCTCGAACTCCCAGGGCCCGCGAAGCCAGTCACACGCCCAGAACAGCTTGGCCACCGCGGGACGAGGCGCGTCCTTCGACTTTCTAAGGAACTACTGTGCTGGGGGGGACACTCCTCGCTCCACGGACAATTTGCCTTGTCGATTCCCGAGGACACTGGCACCTGCAACGTCGTCTGCTGCCATCTGGCGTTGACCAAATCAACTACGTCACACGCAGCCGAAACGTCACGGCTTGGACAATTCACGCCGTTTGCAACATGTAGAATTTTCGAAGCCGACGCCGGCATCGCTTCTCGGCCTATTGGCTAAGATCAAAGTGTAGTATCTGTTCTTATCCGAACCTGCCATATTCCACTGTTCAATTTCCTTCAAAAATATATTTTTTTCCCTCTTGTTTTCTTTTTCCTTCATTCTTTTTGCATTTTACATCTTGCATAGTTAGTTGTAAATATTGTAAATATATGTATATAGGGTATTAATTGAACGCACGCACAGAAATGTGAATTTTAAAACATAGTATAAAATTTTTTGGCGACTTAGATTAGCCCAGTTCCCAAGCAGGGGTCAGAATGAGACCAGATGGATGGTCTCGACCCTTTGCACTGGGCGCACATATGTATATACTTGCCATTGAGCACTATAGGCACATTGTTTTAAACATGAGTTATGAATTATGTTATTAATTTATGTTTTAAACCTTTATGGTTTATGTTATTATGTTATTATTTTATGTTAGTATGCCTTCAATTTACACTGGCACGTTTTATCCACATTGATTTAATCAGATAATTAAATGTTCCGTTTCTATTGGTGCTACAACAAAAATAATAAAATGTTAAATATCAAAATGCAATAAGTGGTGCCAATAGTTTTGAATATTCCGTACACGTATATACTTGGTGCTCACATGTTAATTAATTCTTCCATTGGTGCTAAAACAAAAAAAGTAAACAGTTAAGATTATAAAGTGAAAATTAGTTTCAATGGACATTATTTGGAAGGCGTATATGTATGTATGTTTTGTAAATACTAAGTCTGGGTTCACAGAGAGCGTAAGGGGAGTACTGTGGGGACGGCAACGGGCCGTTTCGGTGCCGGGGTCGGCGACACAAAGTATGACGTCGGTCTGGGCATCGGGACGGTTCGGGGGCGGCTTCGCAGTAGTCCCCCAATTCCATATGGAGTACTGTGGGATCGACGGGGCCGTCGCGACGCCGAGTGCTGTCTCGCCAATAGGGCTTTCAGCACGGGCGTCGGGACGGCACCGGACGGGCTCACAGTAAAATAATGAAAAATTTTAAACAAATAGATACATCTTTTGTAAAACCCCTGTATACAGTAATTGTAAATGAATAATTGTATATGCCCGTTTGGATACGTGAAATAAAAGATACCCACTGCGGGTTTATGCTGCAAAAAAAAAGTATCTGTTCTTATCAGCTTAATATCTGATACGCACCTCATTGAGGTGCTTCGATATTAAACTGATTTTTGGACCTCGGCGAGATGTCAGGGGCTTGCTCCGCTCTCGCCACGGGTTGGCCTGGTATTGCAGTACCTCCAGGATCGGCCCATAATAAACAAACCAACAATAGACCTTTCCCCAAATGCCCTTCCCCATTGTTAACTTCCCTTTCCCATGCCTTACCGAGCTTGGGAGGGGGAGGGGTCGGGGTGGGGGTCCTGGGGCCAGGTGATTCAATTAAACTAAATATGTATCAGAAGCTAGGCAGATCAAGAACAGATACCGGTACAGTTGTGTGTGGGCATTAAATCAAGGCAAGAGTTTGGTCGAATAACCTCGTGTCCGAGCTCTGTCTGGCGCCTAAATGGCTTCCTGGCCGCAGACGACCTCCCTGGTGACGGGAAGCCCCTGTGACGATATCGATGACGTCACCGCAGCCAGGCAGCCACGTGTCCCTGGCGACAGTGGCGACAGTGACGTCAGTGAGGGCTCAAACTGGCCGTGCTCGACGTTCAGGGCCGAATTTGGCACTCGAACGGGGGGAGGGGGGGGGGGGGGGCACCCGCCAGTCGAAAGAGCAGCGCCAGGCCTACATGAAACGCGTGTGAAAAGGTGGGCATGCTTGGAATAGTTCTCCGTCGGTTGCCGTTGGAAGATTCGCTTGGAAATAACTTGCTCACCGCCTCGATTGGCTTGTGTCGTTCCGCGCGGTGTTTGCGACCTACATTCAGACGCCCTAATCGGACGGACTCACCTCGAACTCCCAGGGCCCGCGAAGCCAGTCACACGCCCAGAACAGCTTGGCCACCGCGGGACGAGGCGCGTCCTTCGACTTTCTAAGGAACTACTGTGCTGGGGGGGACACTCCTCGCTCCACGGACAATTTGCCTTGTCGATTCCCGAGGACACTGGCACCTGCAACGTCGTCTGCTGCCATCTGGCGTTGACCAAATCAACTACGTCACACGCAGCCGAAACGTCACGGCTTGGACAATTCACGCCGTTTGCAACATGTAGAATTTTCGAAGCCGACGCCGGCATCGCTTCTCGGCCTATTGGCTAAGATCAAAGTGTAGTATCTGTTCTTATCCGAACCTGCCATATTCCACTGTTCAATTTCCTTCAAAAATATATTTTTTTCCCTCTTGTTTTCTTTTTCCTTCATTCTTTTTGCATTTTACATCTTGCATAGTTAGTTGTAAATATTGTAAATATATGTATATAGGGTATTAATTGAACGCACGCACAGAAATGTGAATTTTAAAACATAGTATAAAATTTTTTGGCGACTTAGATTAGCCCAGTTCCCAAGCAGGGGTCAGAATGAGACCAGATGGATGGTCTCGACCCTTTGCACTGGGCGCACATATGTATATACTTGCCATTGAGCACTATAGGCACATTGTTTTAAACATGAGTTATGAATTATGTTATTAATTTATGTTTTAAACCTTTATGGTTTATGTTATTATGTTATTATTTTATGTTAGTATGCCTTCAATTTACACTGGCACGTTTTATCCACATTGATTTAATCAGATAATTAAATGTTCCGTTTCTATTGGTGCTACAACAAAAATAATAAAATGTTAAATATCAAAATGCAATAAGTGGTGCCAATAGTTTTGAATATTCCGTACACGTATATACTTGGTGCTCACATGTTAATTAATTCTTCCATTGGTGCTAAAACAAAAAAAGTAAACAGTTAAGATTATAAAGTGAAAATTAGTTTCAATGGACATTATTTGGAAGGCGTATATGTATGTATGTTTTGTAAATACTAAGTCTGGGTTCACAGAGAGCGTAAGGGGAGTACTGTGGGGACGGCAACGGGCCGTTTCGGTGCCGGGGTCGGCGACACAAAGTATGACGTCGGTCTGGGCATCGGGACGGTTCGGGGGCGGCTTCGCAGTAGTCCCCCAATTCCATATGGAGTACTGTGGGATCGACGGGGCCGTCGCGACGCCGAGTGCTGTCTCGCCAATAGGGCTTTCAGCACGGGCGTCGGGACGGCACCGGACGGGCTCACAGTAAAATAATGAAAAATTTTAAACAAATAGATACATCTTTTGTAAAACCCCTGTATACAGTAATTGTAAATGAATAATTGTATATGCCCGTTTGGATACGTGAAATAAAAGATACCCACTGCGGGTTTATGCTGCAAAAAAAAAGTATCTGTTCTTATCAGCTTAATATCTGATACGCACCTCATTGAGGTGCTTCGATATTAAACTGATTTTTGGACCTCGGCGAGATGTCAGGGGCTTGCTCCGCTCTCGCCACGGGTTGGCCTGGTATTGCAGTACCTCCAGGATCGGCCCATAATAAACAAACCAACAATAGACCTTTCCCCAAATGCCCTTCCCCATTGTTAACTTCCCTTTCCCATGCCTTACCGAGCTTGGGAGGGGGAGGGGTCGGGGTGGGGGTCCTGGGGCCAGGTGATTCAATTAAACTAAATATGTATCAGAAGCTAGGCAGATCAAGAACAGATACCGGTACAGTTGTGTGTGGGCATTAAATCAAGGCAAGAGTTTGGTCGAATAACCTCGTGTCCGAGCTCTGTCTGGCGCCTAAATGGCTTCCTGGCCGCAGACGACCTCCCTGGTGACGGGAAGCCCCTGTGACGATATCGATGACGTCACCGCAGCCAGGCAGCCACGTGTCCCTGGCGACAGTGGCGACAGTGACGTCAGTGAGGGCTCAAACTGGCCGTGCTCGACGTTCAGGGCCGAATTTGGCACTCGAACGGGGGGAGGGGGGGGGGGGGGGCACCCGCCAGTCGAAAGAGCAGCGCCAGGCCTACATGAAACGCGTGTGAAAAGGTGGGCATGCTTGGAATAGTTCTCCGTCGGTTGCCGTTGGAAGATTCGCTTGGAAATAACTTGCTCACCGCCTCGATTGGCTTGTGTCGTTCCGCGCGGTGTTTGCGACCTACATTCAGACGCCCTAATCGGACGGACTCACCTCGAACTCCCAGGGCCCGCGAAGCCAGTCACACGCCCAGAACAGCTTGGCCACCGCGGGACGAGGCGCGTCCTTCGACTTTCTAAGGAACTACTGTGCTGGGGGGGACACTCCTCGCTCCACGGACAATTTGCCTTGTCGATTCCCGAGGACACTGGCACCTGCAACGTCGTCTGCTGCCATCTGGCGTTGACCAAATCAACTACGTCACACGCAGCCGAAACGTCACGGCTTGGACAATTCACGCCGTTTGCAACATGTAGAATTTTCGAAGCCGACGCCGGCATCGCTTCTCGGCCTATTGGCTAAGATCAAAGTGTAGTATCTGTTCTTATCCGAACCTGCCATATTCCACTGTTCAATTTCCTTCAAAAATATATTTTTTTCCCTCTTGTTTTCTTTTTCCTTCATTCTTTTTGCATTTTACATCTTGCATAGTTAGTTGTAAATATTGTAAATATATGTATATAGGGTATTAATTGAACGCACGCACAGAAATGTGAATTTTAAAACATAGTATAAAATTTTTTGGCGACTTAGATTAGCCCAGTTCCCAAGCAGGGGTCAGAATGAGACCAGATGGATGGTCTCGACCCTTTGCACTGGGCGCACATATGTATATACTTGCCATTGAGCACTATAGGCACATTGTTTTAAACATGAGTTATGAATTATGTTATTAATTTATGTTTTAAACCTTTATGGTTTATGTTATTATGTTATTATTTTATGTTAGTATGCCTTCAATTTACACTGGCACGTTTTATCCACATTGATTTAATCAGATAATTAAATGTTCCGTTTCTATTGGTGCTACAACAAAAATAATAAAATGTTAAATATCAAAATGCAATAAGTGGTGCCAATAGTTTTGAATATTCCGTACACGTATATACTTGGTGCTCACATGTTAATTAATTCTTCCATTGGTGCTAAAACAAAAAAAGTAAACAGTTAAGATTATAAAGTGAAAATTAGTTTCAATGGACATTATTTGGAAGGCGTATATGTATGTATGTTTTGTAAATACTAAGTCTGGGTTCACAGAGAGCGTAAGGGGAGTACTGTGGGGACGGCAACGGGCCGTTTCGGTGCCGGGGTCGGCGACACAAAGTATGACGTCGGTCTGGGCATCGGGACGGTTCGGGGGCGGCTTCGCAGTAGTCCCCCAATTCCATATGGAGTACTGTGGGATCGACGGGGCCGTCGCGACGCCGAGTGCTGTCTCGCCAATAGGGCTTTCAGCACGGGCGTCGGGACGGCACCGGACGGGCTCACAGTAAAATAATGAAAAATTTTAAACAAATAGATACATCTTTTGTAAAACCCCTGTATACAGTAATTGTAAATGAATAATTGTATATGCCCGTTTGGATACGTGAAATAAAAGATACCCACTGCGGGTTTATGCTGCAAAAAAAAAGTATCTGTTCTTATCAGCTTAATATCTGATACGCACCTCATTGAGGTGCTTCGATATTAAACTGATTTTTGGACCTCGGCGAGATGTCAGGGGCTTGCTCCGCTCTCGCCACGGGTTGGCCTGGTATTGCAGTACCTCCAGGATCGGCCCATAATAAACAAACCAACAATAGACCTTTCCCCAAATGCCCTTCCCCATTGTTAACTTCCCTTTCCCATGCCTTACCGAGCTTGGGAGGGGGAGGGGTCGGGGTGGGGGTCCTGGGGCCAGGTGATTCAATTAAACTAAATATGTATCAGAAGCTAGGCAGATCAAGAACAGATACCGGTACAGTTGTGTGTGGGCATTAAATCAAGGCAAGAGTTTGGTCGAATAACCTCGTGTCCGAGCTCTGTCTGGCGCCTAAATGGCTTCCTGGCCGCAGACGACCTCCCTGGTGACGGGAAGCCCCTGTGACGATATCGATGACGTCACCGCAGCCAGGCAGCCACGTGTCCCTGGCGACAGTGGCGACAGTGACGTCAGTGAGGGCTCAAACTGGCCGTGCTCGACGTTCAGGGCCGAATTTGGCACTCGAACGGGGGGAGGGGGGGGGGGGGGGCACCCGCCAGTCGAAAGAGCAGCGCCAGGCCTACATGAAACGCGTGTGAAAAGGTGGGCATGCTTGGAATAGTTCTCCGTCGGTTGCCGTTGGAAGATTCGCTTGGAAATAACTTGCTCACCGCCTCGATTGGCTTGTGTCGTTCCGCGCGGTGTTTGCGACCTACATTCAGACGCCCTAATCGGACGGACTCACCTCGAACTCCCAGGGCCCGCGAAGCCAGTCACACGCCCAGAACAGCTTGGCCACCGCGGGACGAGGCGCGTCCTTCGACTTTCTAAGGAACTACTGTGCTGGGGGGGACACTCCTCGCTCCACGGACAATTTGCCTTGTCGATTCCCGAGGACACTGGCACCTGCAACGTCGTCTGCTGCCATCTGGCGTTGACCAAATCAACTACGTCACACGCAGCCGAAACGTCACGGCTTGGACAATTCACGCCGTTTGCAACATGTAGAATTTTCGAAGCCGACGCCGGCATCGCTTCTCGGCCTATTGGCTAAGATCAAAGTGTAGTATCTGTTCTTATCCGAACCTGCCATATTCCACTGTTCAATTTCCTTCAAAAATATATTTTTTTCCCTCTTGTTTTCTTTTTCCTTCATTCTTTTTGCATTTTACATCTTGCATAGTTAGTTGTAAATATTGTAAATATATGTATATAGGGTATTAATTGAACGCACGCACAGAAATGTGAATTTTAAAACATAGTATAAAATTTTTTGGCGACTTAGATTAGCCCAGTTCCCAAGCAGGGGTCAGAATGAGACCAGATGGATGGTCTCGACCCTTTGCACTGGGCGCACATATGTATATACTTGCCATTGAGCACTATAGGCACATTGTTTTAAACATGAGTTATGAATTATGTTATTAATTTATGTTTTAAACCTTTATGGTTTATGTTATTATGTTATTATTTTATGTTAGTATGCCTTCAATTTACACTGGCACGTTTTATCCACATTGATTTAATCAGATAATTAAATGTTCCGTTTCTATTGGTGCTACAACAAAAATAATAAAATGTTAAATATCAAAATGCAATAAGTGGTGCCAATAGTTTTGAATATTCCGTACACGTATATACTTGGTGCTCACATGTTAATTAATTCTTCCATTGGTGCTAAAACAAAAAAAGTAAACAGTTAAGATTATAAAGTGAAAATTAGTTTCAATGGACATTATTTGGAAGGCGTATATGTATGTATGTTTTGTAAATACTAAGTCTGGGTTCACAGAGAGCGTAAGGGGAGTACTGTGGGGACGGCAACGGGCCGTTTCGGTGCCGGGGTCGGCGACACAAAGTATGACGTCGGTCTGGGCATCGGGACGGTTCGGGGGCGGCTTCGCAGTAGTCCCCCAATTCCATATGGAGTACTGTGGGATCGACGGGGCCGTCGCGACGCCGAGTGCTGTCTCGCCAATAGGGCTTTCAGCACGGGCGTCGGGACGGCACCGGACGGGCTCACAGTAAAATAATGAAAAATTTTAAACAAATAGATACATCTTTTGTAAAACCCCTGTATACAGTAATTGTAAATGAATAATTGTATATGCCCGTTTGGATACGTGAAATAAAAGATACCCACTGCGGGTTTATGCTGCAAAAAAAAAGTATCTGTTCTTATCAGCTTAATATCTGATACGCACCTCATTGAGGTGCTTCGATATTAAACTGATTTTTGGACCTCGGCGAGATGTCAGGGGCTTGCTCCGCTCTCGCCACGGGTTGGCCTGGTATTGCAGTACCTCCAGGATCGGCCCATAATAAACAAACCAACAATAGACCTTTCCCCAAATGCCCTTCCCCATTGTTAACTTCCCTTTCCCATGCCTTACCGAGCTTGGGAGGGGGAGGGGTCGGGGTGGGGGTCCTGGGGCCAGGTGATTCAATTAAACTAAATATGTATCAGAAGCTAGGCAGATCAAGAACAGATACCGGTACAGTTGTGTGTGGGCATTAAATCAAGGCAAGAGTTTGGTCGAATAACCTCGTGTCCGAGCTCTGTCTGGCGCCTAAATGGCTTCCTGGCCGCAGACGACCTCCCTGGTGACGGGAAGCCCCTGTGACGATATCGATGACGTCACCGCAGCCAGGCAGCCACGTGTCCCTGGCGACAGTGGCGACAGTGACGTCAGTGAGGGCTCAAACTGGCCGTGCTCGACGTTCAGGGCCGAATTTGGCACTCGAACGGGGGGAGGGGGGGGGGGGGGGGGCACCCGCCAGTCGAAAGAGCAGCGCCAGGCCTACATGAAACGCGTGTGAAAAGGTGGGCATGCTTGGAATAGTTCTCCGTCGGTTGCCGTTGGAAGATTCGCTTGGAAATAACTTGCTCACCGCCTCGATTGGCTTGTGTCGTTCCGCGCGGTGTTTGCGACCTACATTCAGACGCCCTAATCGGACGGACTCACCTCGAACTCCCAGGGCCCGCGAAGCCAGTCACACGCCCAGAACAGCTTGGCCACCGCGGGACGAGGCGCGTCCTTCGACTTTCTAAGGAACTACTGTGCTGGGGGGGACACTCCTCGCTCCACGGACAATTTGCCTTGTCGATTCCCGAGGACACTGGCACCTGCAACGTCGTCTGCTGCCATCTGGCGTTGACCAAATCAACTACGTCACACGCAGCCGAAACGTCACGGCTTGGACAATTCACGCCGTTTGCAACATGTAGAATTTTCGAAGCCGACGCCGGCATCGCTTCTCGGCCTATTGGCTAAGATCAAAGTGTAGTATCTGTTCTTATCTGTTTACTCCAAGTTTACTCCAAGTCAGGTCGGGGAGCAGCACGTGCCATATTCGTTTATTTATTTCGTTGATTTCGTTGATTTCGTTTAGCACTATGTGACGTTTTACAGCACCGATTCCGTTTTAGTTGGACCTTTTGTGAACAATTCGTTTTATTCAGTTGGCTGGAGCCTTTGTGTGGACCGAGTTTTAAGCCTTTGTGTTTCTGCACCAATTATTTCAACTTGCCAACGCCTAGGGTGTACATACACTGTACATACACTGTAAATAACGTTTTAAGTCATGGCGTCGACGTATGCCGGCGCCGTGGCATATCAAGATGGGGCCTATGAGGCAGAAGTTATTGAAGTCATTAATAGAAGCGATAGGTCGGTTGACTATAGAACTAATAAGGACGATGGTGAAATTAAACAGTACAAGATTGTGAAGGCATTGGTAGAAAGGGGAATCCCCATAGAAAGTATAAAAACAGTGATGAAAGTAAGCCAAGGGCACTTTAGTGTGAGATTCGAGAAGGGGGACCCCCAAATGGAGGAAGCCCCTGCAGTGTTAGAAGTAGACGGGGTAGGGTTATGGATGGAAAAGGCCATTGACTTTGAGGTTAAGAGATTCCACACTAGTCGCTATGTAAAAATCCATAACTATCCGGGAGAGTGTGATGTAGAATGGGTGAGGGAAGGGTTGCAAAAATACGGACTGGTGAAGGCAGTAAAGAGGGAGATGTTAAGAGAATACGGGACGGTTGAAAGTGGAACTGTGACGGCTATAATGAATGTGGGGGCAAAGGTCCCCAAGGTGATATACATCAAAGGAAACCGATTCCGAACATGGTACAGGGGACAAGAAGATGAGCTAAGGGGTGAATCCACGTGTTATAGATGTAGGAGAAAGGGGCACTATCGATATGAATGCACAGAACTGTTAGGAGTAGGAGAGGAGCAGAGTGAGAAGGAAGAGAGACGGGTGAAAAGTGTGGTGAGGAGTGTGGAAAAGGAAGGAGAGAGAAGCATGGTGAACAACGAGAAGGAGTCGATTGACGGGAAAGAAGAGAACGTAGCTGGCAGGTCTGAGGAGTTGGGAGTGTGTGTCGAAGATGGCGAGACGGAGAAGGGTGACGGGGAAGGAAATGGAGGCGCGGGAGAAACGAATGTCGTGAAACCGGGAGAATGGAAGAAAGTGGTGAAGAATAGGAGGAGAGGGGAAGAGTCGGTGTGGGATACGCCCACAGAAGTGCAAGATAGGTTGAGAACAGCAAAAGAAGTGTTAGAAGACAGTGACAATGAAGTAAGGGACTTATCGAGACCCCTAAGCATCGATTTAGATTCACCAACGAATGTGGAAAGAATTTTGAAGGGTTTTGCGGGTAGCAGGCCGACTACTCCCGACGGGGATGCAGAGCGGCGTGAGGGCACTGCCAAGAGGGGCAATGATAGGGTAGAAAAAAGCCCAGAAGACCGATCTGTTAAAGATCAAACTACACCGGTGGTCAAAAAGCCCAACTTGGGGGTGCCACCACGCCCGAGGCGTAGCCCGCCAGGGAGGGGTCGGAATGTGCCTGCAAAACCCTTCAAACATTAACTTAATGGATCCTCTCTTTATTTTCATCTGTATATTAATGGCGGTAACTGTGGTCTCAATGAATGTGAACGGGTTATATGAAAAAAGGACGAGTGTTTTAAATAAAATAGTAAGGTTAAAGTGTGATGTGGCATGTATACAGGAAGTGCATGTGGTGCCGGACAATTTGGGACCATGGATTAATCGGAACTACGGACTTCATTTCTATAGCAGTAGCCAGGCCCATGCAGGCGCGGCCATCATTACCAGAACTGCTGTAGAAAGGGAGTTTGTAGTTCCAGGGGGGTTAGAGGGGAGAATATGCCATGTGCGCCTGGGGTCCGGCACGCATGTTCTCTCTGTATACATGCCCACACAGAATCCAATTAAAAACCACGATAAAGCTATAATCTTCTGTCAAAAGCTAAAAGAGTATGTGAGGAAATTTAGGGGGGAACAGTGGATTTTAGGGGGGGACTTTAATTTTGCTTCGGGAAGGAACGATAGAGGGACGGGGACTTTGTTACCAGGGGACATCTTGTATAAAAAGCTTTGGCAGGAGATTATAGATTTATTAAATATTAAAGATGCATTTAGGGATTTAAATCCCACGGTAGATAGTTTCACTTTTTATAGAGGCCAAACTAGGTCCAGAATTGACCGTATTTATACGAATTTAAAGGTAGGTAAGGTAGATCATGTCCCACTGGTTTTTACAGACCATTACGGTGTGTTGGGTGCGGTAGAAAGTACAGGGAAGAAGAAAATGGGAAAGGGATTTTGGAAAATTAATAATAGCCTATTAGGGGAAGAGGGGACAGTAAGGGAGGTAACACAGTTTTGGAAGGGTTGGCAAAAAAGGAAGGGAAATTTTGGGTGTCCAATAGAGTGGTGGGAGAAGGGGAAACAAAAGTTACAGGGGATCTTCAAAAGGAATGGTAAGAGGGTGAACAGGGAGAGAGGGGAAGGTATTTTAGCTTTGGAGAGGGAGGTGGACTTTTTGGGGAAGGAGAGGGACAGAGGGGTGGACATTACAAGGCGGTGGGGGGAAGTAAGAGGGGAATTGAGCAAATTGGAAATGGCAGATTTGGAGGGGGCAAAAGTGAGGGCGGGGGCAAAATTCATAGAGGAGAGGGAAGCACCGACCACTGATTTTTTCAAGGTAGAAGTGAGGACAAAGACAGTTATTGATCAGTTAAAGGATGAAAATGGAAAGGTTTTAGAAGAACAAGATGAAATTTTAAAAGAGGTACAAAGGTTTTACGAGAATTTATATAGGAAAGGTGATACGGTAAAGGTGGCTAGGGACAGGTTCGCATCAAAAATCCATAAGAAACTAACTGGGGAACAACAAAATAAATTGGAGGGTTTGTTATCTACAGGGGAGGTTTTGAGGGAATTAAAAAATATGAAGGCGGGAAAATCACCGGGGATTGATGGGTTAGGAAAAGAGTTTTATTTGTATTACTGGGAGCTATTGGGGGACGATTTGGTAGAGACTATAAATAATGTATTTTTACGGGAAAAACTGGGGGGAACGATGAAAACGGCAGTGATATCTATTTTGTTCAAAAAAGGGGATCCGAGGGATATTAAAAATTATAGACCTGTAAGTTTGCTAACGGTAGATTATAAGATTATCACCAAAGTTTTAAAGTCGAGACTGTCGGGGGTCATGGGCGACCTGGTGCACCCTGATCAGGCATGCGGAGTCCCCAAAAGATCAATCAATGATCAACTGTTCAATATTCAAACCGTCATCGAACATGCGGCGGACTCCGGGGGTGCACTGGTGGCCGTTGACCTCCGAAAAGCCTTCGATTTAGTATCTCATGAATGGCTATTTCAATGTTTAGAGACCATGAGGTTTGGCCGAAATTTTATGAGATGGATGAGGGTGCTGTATGATGCGCCGGAGAGTAGGGTGCTGGTGAATGGATTCCTGTCAGGGACATTCAGGGTGGGCAGATCAGTTAGACAGGGCTGCAGTCTGTCCCCGCTGCTGTTTGTACTCTGCCAGGAGCCGCTCGCCTGCGCCGTGCGCTCCGACGAACGGGTGCGGGGCATTAAGCTGCCTAACGTAAAACAAGAGGTTAAAAACATTGCCTTTGCGGATGATGCCACGCACCCGATTGCAGCACCCTGTATACGAGCTCTATTCTCCATATACAATGATTTCGGCCAAGCCTCGGGGTCTGATATAAATATATCAAAGACAGAAATATTATTGTTAGGCGGTTTTTCGCACCAAAACATCCCTATAGAGTACAGGAAATATATAGTGAAAATTTCAAACATTTTGGGGATACCCTGGAACAAGGCAGGGCCTTGTGGGAAGACATATTGGAAGAAAATCATGGAAAAAGTGGGGAAAACAATAAAGTTATGGGAAAATAGACACCTGTCCTTTATAGGGAAAGTTTTGGTGATAAAAACCGTCCTCGTTTCTAAATTATGGTACGGAGCGAGAATTATGAAATTGCCAATGAAATATTGTACCGGGTTTGTGAAATTATTGTTTAAATTTTTATGGTCAAACAAAATGGAATTGATTAAAAGAAGCACTATGGTGCAGGCAATTGAAGATGGAGGGGTAGGGATGCCGCATGTAGCCAGTAAATGTCGGGCCCTGTTCATGGAAAGGTTAAAAAGACTCTACCACGTACAAGACGAGGGGGTCACACAGCCATGGATAGGGTACGGCATTTACAAAGCGGGCATAACACTGCGGCATCACTGCCCCGAAATTGCCAAAAATACTTATATGCACAGAGTTATTGGTAGACACGGTGTGTGGGAAGAGGTTTTATACCAGTGTAAAGCGGCAAAGTTGGGTATGGGTAGGTCACAATGGGTTAAAATCACAGCTGCTGCTTTATATGAGAAAATTATGAAAAATGGGGTTCAAATCCCACATACCGTGTGTACCAAAATGTATAATATCAACTGGAAAAAGATATGGAAAAACATATGGCACAACAAAATTTTATATAATAATGAGAAA